>NW_027115366.1:1569603-1583798 GCF_000696795.3 Halyomorpha halys | reverse complement strand
AGAGGAATTCGAAGGTTTAGTGGAGCCCCAAAGCTCAACTCCATATGTCCAGATTGGCCTTATTACAGTCATGTAGATCAGTCTTTTGTAATGTGATGGCAGTTTAGACCGTTTGTCTAGTAAGTGCAATAAATAGTCAAAATCGACGTGCAGTTTCCTGTCTTTTCAGTCTGGTGTGAGGATTCCAGGTTAGTCGCTTGTCCAAATGTAGTCCAAGGTAGCGGATCTGTTCGACAGTGGTAAGAATAACATCGTTAAATGAAACTGTAGGGCAGTCAGTAGGTTTACGACGAAGGGTAAAGGTGATTTGATGGGATTTGTTGGAATTCTTAATACAATATGATTTTATTTGATGGTTAATTAAGTTAATACCACAATATATTAATTAAATTTAAATTAGTTTAAATTAAATTAAAAGAATGTTTCTTATAAATAAAGTATATTTTTATTGAGAGTAAACTCAGTCTCGTGGACTATCTTGCATTCTAACAAGACATTACATTACTAAGCCATAGTCTGCTGATTTTAATTTTTTTTGTTAACATACCGAAAAACGTTTTATCTCTTCCACATCGATCCCAGAAGATTGTGTTAGCATTTTGATTATAATTAATTAAATTAAGTATAGGATTGTTAGCAGCCTAATTTAAAGTCCAAGTTACACGTTAAATTCTAGCGAATTTTCTGGGAAAACTGTTTTATAACTTTGTAATCTTTATGAGATAATAAAATCTCCAACAGCTTCTTCACATCTTTCCTCTACCTCACTTGTTCCTCCACCATGAAATCCTGCTAAGTGAGATCGAACATCGGCTCACAATAAATAGTTTATTTATTAGGGGTATTCATGATCTTTAGTTTAACATGTTAAAGCGTGTTAAATGGAAAACTCATGTTAAATGGAGAAATATTCCTCCTTTTACCAAGTTAAAATGACATAACATGTAACATGGCTGAGAGTCTGTTACTAGGTCTGCTAAATGCAGAATGACGTCACGAAACAGACCAGCTGAGCTTGTCACCGTTTTATTTTTTGTGTTAGGTTACTTACTCCTACTTTGTGTTTTGTTTTTTTCTTTTGTCTTGTGTTTTGGACTTTTTAAATAATACAATTAGTAGTCAAACTTTTACACTTCTACTTTTACTTACTTTAGGCATGTTGTAATAAATTACTGTAATCAAAACTTAGGAGTAAACAATAACATGAAGTTTTGCAAGGGAAGGTTACTAAACAAGTTGCTCAGAAAATCCGCTAGGAGCTCTTATGCATTTAAGATTTAACATGACTTTAAATAGGGCTGCTCACAATGCTATACTTATAACATTCAACATGGTAAACCATTTTACATTTAACACAATATCGTGAATATACCCCTATTATAAAATAATGCCTCATAACTGATTGACTGACTATTTTATACGGATAAGTTAATTTTCCTAAAATTCCTTGTTAAACTAATTTTGATAATTTCTTTATCTTTTTTTTACCTTTTTAACTTCATTTTATGGTATCCTAAGCAAGTATTAAAGCACTACGAGTTTGTTCTACAATGCAACTAACTTCAAACTTTCTCAAAAGTTGGCTAGAAGCCATTTTCCTCGTAAACGTTTAACCCAATACTCCATTTCCAAGTAAATATAAAAGCGGTAAAGGCAGTTAGCTCCGACCCACATAAGTAGGAAGCACCGGAATGGAGAATGATGGCCAGTGCTGGTACAGGTAGTGTCATCTTGAGGATAATACGTCTTAGAAGAGGGCCCGTATAGTTGGACTGTACGGGTACTGTTAGACTGCCAGCAGAACTGTCACTAGTCGTCTACTGATACTAGTGTCTACTGTCAATCCAATACTATCTTATAATCAACATCAATACCAGCGTCGATATTGTTAATTTTTTTTCTGGATTACATATTTTAAATAATCAAGTTAATGCAGCTTAGTTACAGAATTTTTATCCCTTTTATTGAAAATATTGCTAATGTTCTTATGACCTATTTCCACTGTGACAGTACTGAACTGAACATGAAACTACATTTGCTATCGTAGCTGCACTCTGGTACTGTCAGGTTTTGGAGTTATTTGGAACAACTGTTCTATGGAATGATTGCTAAGTGTCCCAAGTAGAAGCCTTTATCTAATTATAACAACCTTTTAATTTAACAGTTGTTTTTATTTAATTATCTGTTTATTTATTTAATTTCATCTCTCAACTCACAAAGTTTAACTGGCCACCAAGTTTAGGTTTAATGTAGTTTAGCTCTGTCATAATGTCCCATTGTTTCGATACTATAACTAAATACTGGAAAAAGTCTTGGAATGTTCAAATGTCAAAACGCTCTTAGTTATTTTTGTATCTTTTTAGTTCTGATGAAGCTCTTCACAGTTGGGCGAAACGTCGGTAAACAAATAGTTGTTAACTAGTTTTGTTTCTCTGTTGACCACAACAATGGCCATCTTTTCCATAATTTGGAATTAACTACATATTTAATTGATAATTTATTTACGAATTTAATCTAATTGGTGTTATAGTTAGAATCTATATAATAGATGTTAGAACCTGTATAATGTTTTGGTTAGAAACTGTCAAAAACCTGTATGGATTTTGAAAATTTACGTTATTCCTAAAGGACTTTGGTCCAAAATAAAGTCGTTTTCTATTTATATAAGTGTGTATGTATATATATCCAATCCTTTACGTACTATTTAGTTTCATCTCTCATTCACGAAGTTTAACTGGCCAGCAAGGTTAGGTTTAATGTAGTTTAGCTCTGTCATGATGTCCCATTGTTTTGAAAGTATAACTAAATACTGGAAAAAGTCTTGGAATGTTCAAATGTCAAAAAGTTCTTGGTTATTTTTGTATCTTTTTAGTTCTGATGAAGCTCTTCACAGTTGGGCGAAACGTCGGTAAACAAATAGTTGTTAACTGGTTTTGTTTCTCTTTTGACAACAACAATGACCATCTTCTCCATAATTTGAAATTAACTACATATTTAATTAATAATTTATTTACGAATTCTAATCTAATTGGTCTTATAGTTAGAATCTATATAATGTATGAATTTATATAATAGAAGTTAGAACCTGTATAATGTATTGGTTAGAAACTGTCAGAAACCTGTATGAATTTCGAACATTTACGTTATTCCTAAAGGACTACGTAATAAAATATAAATGACGTAATAAATACTGCCCCAAAATAAAGTCGTTTTATTTTTATATAAGTGTGTGTGTATACATATATCCACTCCTCTAAGTACCAACAGCTGATAGTTTAAAGTTGACGAAGAGGATGCCACTTGTGAAGGTCGGTTTTTTTTTTCACGAAACATGCGACAGACACGCCCTGTGGGGTGGATTTGTACAGCTTAGAGCTAAAACTGCTCACGGTAAATTTACACTTTGAATTTTACAGCCGCATATTCCTCTATCTCATTCTACTTTACATTGCTTAATTGAAAAGAAGGTCTTTTCAATTTATACAGGAGAGATATAATAGAGTAGTTTGATGTAAGATCAAAACTGTAGAAGAAATTGTTTGCTTTAATTCACCATGGATTTCGATCCTTTTATATATTAAACCTTACAGACAATATTTAGCAAATATCTTTTGTACAGGATGTTTCAGTGTGTAAATGTTCAAAATAGTAATGAAACTATCTAATTTTAATCAAGCCTGTTTAACAGATTCAATACTTAGGACTCCATCTTGACAAGAGATTTACTTGGAATCCACATACATACAAGACTGAAACGACAAGAAACTGCTCGTAGATTCCGATTGCTACGACACCTACTTGACAAACGTTCTAACTTCTTACTAACTTATTTTGAAATACCCCACTTATTCCTGTCGAACAGATCCGTTACTTAGGACTTTCATCTCGACAAACGACTGACATGGAATCCTCATACAAGACTAAAAAGACAAGAAACTGCTCGTAGATTCCGACTATTGCAACATTTACTAGACAAACGGTCTAAGTTGCCAATCCATTACAAAAGACTGATCTACATGACTATTATAAGGCCTATCTGGACATACGGAGTTGAGCTTTGGGGCTCCACTAAACCATCAAACTCCTCCAGAATCCAATCCTTACAATTCAAAATCCTACGTAAAATGCTTGATGCTCCTTATTACGTTACAAATAAACTCATCCACAAAGACCTTAACATCCCATTCGTTGCAGATTTGGCCCACAACAGATATGCATCTTTTCATTCCAAACTCTTATTTATTGTTAACCAATGTTTAGTTGACCAGCAGAAAGTTTGGCTACTGAGTGTCTTGTTGATCTTCTAACTCGTGAGGAACAGAATCACTGTGAGCCAATTGGCAACTGTCATTACATTATTGTTTTTTTTATTTTGTGATAATGGTCAGATTTTACTTTCAATCGCCTATACGGCCATAGGAAGGATTAAAATCCTGAATAAAAATAATTAATAAAAAATAGGTGCTTTGAAATATGTAAGGATTAATTTAATCTCAAAATTAGTGAAATTCGTGAGATTTTTGCGAAGTCGTCTCTTTTACTATTTCGAATAATTGTTGTTCGATTGAATCTACGCAGATGTTGACATGTAGAATGGGTTCGTTCATGAAGGAGAGAGAGTAAATATTGAATGTAAATACAGACGTCAAATGCTACGTTTTAGGATGTAGTGCGTAATATTTTTACATATGGAACTAAACAATTTTTATTCTCAGGCGGTCCGGATTACATTCATGTATTTTTTTTTGATTAATTAAAAACAACTAAAATTCGAAAACTTCTTACAAAATTAAATTTCGCGTATAGCAATATAAAACAATATTATTATGTGTTTCCTAACTAACTGTTGTTATTTTCTAATTCTTGTTTTGTTTCCAATGTTATTCAAGTTTTAATTATTTATTTATTAAAGTTTTAACTTACGTTTACGTTTCCAAATTAATAGTTGTCCTAAAATGTTTCCCTACTAAAATGGCTATTTTTTAATTTTTAAAAATTAATGTACATTTCATTTAATACATTTTTTTTCTTTTTTATAATTATAAACTTTTATTCAGTTTTAAATTATTCAAAATTAATTATATTGGAAGAAGATAGTTGACCGTATGAAGGAGATTGTAGGAAGATAGTCCGGGTGCCGGTCAATGAAAGTATCTAAATAGTAAAAGGAAACTATTATTTGTTAATTATTTATTTATTGTTAATTATTGACAACCGGACAGTTGCCATCTTTGTTTCAATCTGATAGCCCTGCAAAGTGGGGCCTACGAAGATAAACAAAACAAAACAATATATGTAAAAGATCAAGTGCATAGATGAATGCATCAATAGTGAAAGTAAGTAATTAAGGTGTGAAGCCATTATAAACTATGATTTACATATTGGAGGAAGATAGTCCGATTGGTGGCCAATAAAGGTATCAAAACGGAGGAAGAAAACTATTTATTTTTAAGTAACGTTTCGCCCCACTTTGCAGGGTCTGACAAGGTCGATTGTCCTTTGTACTTCCATCAGACGAAGCCCTTCGAAATGGGGCGAAACCTTGGTTAAAAATAAATAGTTTTATTATCGATTTACACAATTTTGATCCTTTTTACTCTCAACCTTTATTCTTTAATAACTCTCCAACGTTTCGGCCCTCAGGCTATTCTCAAGGAGAGCTTTAATATTGATGTCATTGTTTTTTAAATCTCAATTTGCAGGCTATTTCCCCATGTTACATTCATCAAAATTGTGTAAATTGATAATAAAATAAACCTCTCTCAATCATGTACTAAATAATTAATCTAATAAATAGTGTTTTTTTTGAATTTTGAAATACCCCACTTATTCCTGTCGAACAGATCCGTTACTTAGGACTTTCATCTCGACAAACGACTGACATGGAATCCTCATACAAGACTAAAAGGACAAGAAACTGCTCGTAGATTCCGACTATTGCAACATTTACTAGACGAACGGTCTAAGTTGCCAATCCATTACAAAAGACTGATCTACATTACTATTATAAGGCCTATCTGGACATACGGAGCTTTGGGGCTCCACTAAACCATCAAACTCCTCCAGAATCCAATCCTTACTGTCCAAAATCCTTAATGCTCCTTACATTGTCACAAATCAAGTCATCCATCAGGACCTTAATATTCCATATGTTGCCGATTTGGCCAGAACCAGATACCGTTCCTTCCATAATAAACTTCTCAACCACCCAAATCCACTTGTTTCTAACCTGGCTTCTCCTTCATTACCTAATAATACTCCTAGGCGTCTGAAAAGAAGATGGCCTCGAGATCTTCTTCTCTAGAAATGTTATTGGAGTTCTATCAGTGGGTAGATTCTCCACATGTTTTTATCATGTCACTATGTCACCTACAGCAAATTTACTTGTTGTATATATGTGTATACAGTTGTAAATATCAATAACTAAATTATTAAACAAAAAAAAAAACTATTTTGATACCTTTATTAACCGCCATCCTGATATCTTCTTCCAACAAAACTATTTATGTTTTTTGAATTGAAATTGATTGGTTATAATATTATTAATAATTGCAGCATACCTATTCCTTTCGGTAGAGTTCAGGTATGTCAGAGAATAAGTTTTTATGTTGTAACCATGATATTGTATGGATCATTCAAATTAATTTTAAAATATGGTAGCTATATTTTACGTCCTGAGTGAGTACCCTTATACTTACCCAAAAATTCAGTACAAGTTACCAGCCAATTAAACTAACCCATAACAATTTGCCATTGTTAAACAAACGGGTAGAAGCACTTTAACATTAACGTTCGGTAGTAAAAAGTTCATATTTTATTTTTCAATATTTTCTATATTATTTAATTAAAATCATTTATTGTTGCTGTGAAAGCTGAAGAATGCAGTTCGTTTGTTGTCTTATCGTTAACCACGCCTATTAAATGAAATCTTTAACTGTCATTATAACTGTAAAGAAGAAAAACAACTTTATGACTTATTGATCGTAATGTACAGTGAAGGTTATAGAACTCTAAAGACAGTTGTTGACTTTTAAGATTTAACTTAATAATTTTTTAGCTAAAAAACTAGCGTAAAAGTTTTATTATCAATCGTTTTATAGTGGTTTGATTTCCTCGTGTTCATATCTAATCTCATCAGACGACAGCTGAGATGTTCTGGAAGCAGGCAGAATAGTGGCTCCTGTGTGAGAGAAGTGGCTTGGCCAAAAGTCTACCACTAGTACAAGAGCCCAAGAGAAGAAAAAAGGCAGTTATCTCATCCCAATTTTTGATTACTTTAATGAAAACTATGTATAATTATTAGTCAAAATTGATGAGTCTGCAAAGTATAGGTAGTGGGAATAAAAAATGGCGGATATTTCAAAGCGATAAAAAAAATGTAATTTTTCATTCAGACCTCTAGATCTTAAAAAGTAGGAACAATACAAGAAAACCTAATGGAATGTCATTTAAAGATGAGCAAATTTTCTCAAATATGAGTCCTAAAAGAGTTATTTACGTTAAATAGTTCTTCAGATATTCCTTTTTAAAAAGCAACATTTCATAAAAATGTTGTATGGGACGTACTGAAAGATCGGTAGTTAGTGAATTTATTTTGAAAAATCTATGTCTCTAAAACCATGTCTATTAGTATTCAAATTAAAGCTAGTTTAATGAGCTATAAAGTAGTTTATTATATTTATTTTCGTAGGAGTAATAGTTTTGATGAAATTTGCTAATATAAATTGATTTATAGTTGTCGGACAAATTTTGATTTGCCAAATTTATAATAATATGTGAATATCATAAAAACTACTACCCCTACGATATACATAAACTACTTTATAGTAAGTTAAATTTCCTTTATTTTGATTGTTGGCAGACATATGTGCGTCTTATGGATCTAGAGATATATTTTTCCAAAAATCCAACATTTTATTCGAACAACTAGAAATTAACATTTTGTGAGTTTATTTTGTCAATTATCATATAAACTACTAATAGAAATTTTTCATAAATCAAACTTATTATCCGAACAATTATAAATCAATTTATTTTAGCATATATCCTGAAAACTACTATTCCTACGAAGATCATAAACTTCTTTATAGTCCATTATACTAAAATTATTTAACTTTTATGATGCTATTTTAATATTTAATTTGTTTGAAAGATATGACATGGGCAATTAGGGTGCAGAAAAGTTTTTAAAGAACATGACGTCAATATTTAAGGTATAGCAAAAAATATCAGTATGTTGTTTGGGAAACAATGTAATTAATATAAAACAAAAATGTTATAGGTTGTCTCCCTGAAATGGCCTGAGAGCCGAAACATTAGAGAGTTTTCTGAAAATAAAAGTTGAGAGATTATTTGATTAAAATTGTGTGTATTAATAATTAAATAGAGTAATTATGTAAACAGTAATTAGTATCAAAAAATTTTATTATATAATAGGTTAAATAAAACAATATGATAGATATTGTACATTTTATATTTATACAATAAAAAAAAAAAAAAACATTCTTAGTAGTTTCAATATCGATTCTATGACTATTAAGCATTAAATTAATGGTTAAGAACAAATTATAAGTGTTTTTTTTAAAATGTTATACTTTTGCTTTTTGTGCTATAGTTTCTGTTCTAAAGTTAAGATTAATTTCAAATTAAAGTAGGCTAGTCCGTGAAAGTTGTGTGATGCGCACACTATACCTTATATTTAATATTTAGATCGATATGGAGCAATGTGATAAAATAAGTGATTATAATTCTCTCTTAAGCGCAATGTATGGAGACCCTCCCCAACGAGATAGGAAGCACAAATCGAAAGTGTAAATATTGCGTCACCACTTGTGATAAAGTATGTCAGATAAGCGCCCCTGGAAGTTTGTACAGGAACCTTATTGTTCTTAAAATCTATACTATCGTATAATATACACCCTCTTTTTATATTTTATTAATATTATCTTTGAAGTACAGTTTAAAAATTTTAAAAATTTATATCTCAAAAACCATTTGACGTACAGATACCTATTAGCACTCAAATTAAAGCTAGTCTAATGAGCTATAAAGTAGTTTATGATGTTTATCTTCTTAGAACTAATAGTTTACATGAAAGTTTCTAAAATAAATTGATTTATAGTTGTTCAGACAAATTTTCATTTGCCAAATTTATATTTATATGTGAATATCATAAAAAATACTACCCCTACGAAGATATTTTAAAGAGCTTTTTAAAAAAGCAAAATTTCTTAAAAATCTACTGAAAGATTAGTAGTTACTTAATTTATTTTGAGAAATCTATATCTCAGGAACTATGTGACGTATAGATATCTATTAGCACTCAAATTAAAGCTTGTTTAATGGACTATAAAGAAGTTTATGACCTTTATCTTCGTAGGTATAGTAGTTTTCATGATATTTGCTAAAAAAAATTGATTTATAGTTGTAGTTGTTCGGACAATAAATTTGATTTATGAATAACTTTATTTGAGAAACCATCATCTGACGTACCGATGTCTGCCAGCTCTCACATTAAAGCTAGTTAAATTTACTAAAAAATAGTTAATTATGTTTATCTTTGTATGAGTAGTAGTTATGTCTGCCAACACTCAAAATAAAGAAAATTTAACTTACTATAAAGTAGTTCATGACATTTATCTTCGTAGGGGTAGTAGTTTTTATGATATTCTCATATGAATATAAATTCGGCAAACGAAAATTTGACCGAACAACTATAAATCAATATATTTTAGCAAATTTCATGTAAACTATTACTCCTACGAAGATAAAGATCATAAACTACTTTTTATCTCATTAGCCTAGCTTTATTTTGAGTGCTAATAGACATCTGTACGTCAAATGGTTTTTGTAATATAAATTTTTCAAAATAAATTCACTAACTACTGATCTTTCAGTACGTCCCATACATTTTTATGAAATGTTGCTTTTTAAAAAGCTATATCTCCAAAACTATTTAACGTAATTTACTCTTCTAGGGCTCATATTTTACCAAATTTACTCTTCTTTAAATGACTTTCTCTTAGGTTTTCTAGTGTTGTGCCTACTTTTTAAGATACAGAGCTCCGAATGAAAAATTAGTTTTTTTTTATCGCTTTCAAACGGCCGCCATTTTTTATTCCCCTTACCTATACTTTGCAGACTCATCAATTTTGACTGTTAATTATACATAGTTTGTATTAAAGTAATCAAAAATTGGGGTGAGACAACTGCCTTTTTTCTCCTCTTGGGTTCTTGTACTAAATGGAATGTTCGAAGATAATCCAACTATCGACCATATTCAATTTTTTTAATTTCTCTTATTTTATTTATCTCTTTTTTATAAATTTATTCTGTGAAAACAATCAAATAGTATAAATTAGTAGCTTGGGACTAAAAGAATATACATTTTTATCGGAAGAAGATAAGTTAACCGTATGGAGTAGATTGTAGAAAAGTAGTCCGGATTTGCGGTCAATAAAGGTATCAAAATAGTAAAAGAAAGATAATACATGAGTTGTACTCGCTTCGTGAAACAATGTTATTTAATGCTACTGCAGCTAGACAGTAACGACCGTTTGAGTCTGCAATATAATTCGATAAGAAATATAGATAAGACAAATATTGGAGAGCTTCGGAATGTTTGACCCGATACTACTTAATGATCCGGTAAGTATCAGAATTAGAATGGGGGAGATCTTGGATAGATACAGGGAACTTGTCAAGGATAAAGACCTCTTGTTATTACGAGAATGGAGCTATAACCCGTGGTACGGAAGGGTCTTCATTAAAACGGATGCTCCACAAAGCTACCTAAAGATCAGCTAACCTATAACTCACTTGAGAATAATTGCCCAAATACGACTCTCCGGTAAATATGCAATTACTCTAAATGTCGGTGCACACAAATATACTTTGGACCCACAGAAGCTTTGTCCAGCTTGTGATGGAACGGCCCTGGAGGATTGTTTCCATTCTTTGACAAACTCATCATGAGAACCGAATCCGATACATGCCGAAGCTAAGCGATATTAGTCCAAATCAGTTGTATGAATTTCTGTCTGTACCCTCAGGATTGGACCTTAAACTGTTTTTTATATATATAATCTTAAAACCTTTTGCTTAGAGCTGGAGACCTATCGTCCCAATAGGAGTTAAAGTTTTTGGCTTTGTTTTTTAATATTATTAAATATGAAGTGACGTTTATGTTTTACTTTTATATTCTAACGAATGTGGATAACCCAGCTTGGGTATATTGTTTGTTATTAGTTTACTTAAACGTTCTTTAACTCACCATTTTTGTAAAATTACTACAATTGATTATCTATTTCATGTATTTTAGAGGCTAACCCTATTTGTACGAGGGTTGCCCCATAAATAAATAAATAAATTATTATTATGATTAGTAAAAGAAAACTATTTACTGTTAACGTTTTGCCTTACTTTGCAGGGCTTCATCAGTTAACATCTCCGTTTCAATCTGACAGCCCTGATGAAGCCCTGCAAAGTAGGGCGAAACGTTGGTTAACAATAAATGAGTTTCTTCTGCTATTTTGAATTTACCTTGTATTTATTTGGAAATTTTCTATTATTTTTATGAAATATGGCTATTGTAATATATTTTTCGTACTCGTAGTTTTATGGTATGGTTTATTTATTTTGATTTAAAACCTCGAATATCCTACCGAAAAAACAAACAAGAATGTTCATAAGGTTTAGTATGAATCTTGTTGCCGTATTACAAACAATTCGGAAAAGTTTTTGTTATATTATCAACAATTTGGAATAGTTGTTTGCCTTATTATCAACAGTTCTAAAAAGTTTGTTGGTATATTATCTACAATTTATAAAAGTTTTTTTCCGTATTATCAACAGTTCCTTTTTTACTACTCAAATCTATTATACAGGTCTATAATGATCTATAATATATTATATTATAGATATGCCAAATAAAACTATATGGTATGATTCTTTTATTAAAAAAAAAAAATTAAAGTCTGTACCGTTACAACCATGAACGGTCAGGGGTTCGGAACTTTGTAAAGAAGAACTGTTACTAAACCAACGGTTGTGCAAGGAGGTTATTTGGTCAGAATCTAGCTCGACCGCTAGATTTTTATCCAATTTAAAAGCTGGGTGGACCCCAGGAGGGTTATGAAACCCACAGGAGTTGCTCACGGCTACAGTGTAACAGAAAACTATTTTCTGCCCAGCTGGATTCGAACTCGGATCCTTCGAGTTAGTAGCCACGGGGCAAAGCGCGTGGCTACAGCGCTCCCATCATTATTTTATTACCTAACCTTTTTTTTTTTTCTCCCTCACTCACGTTATTAGTTATTTTTACAACATCTAATTACTGTTATTTGTATTACTTACTATTCTTTGCTTATAAAACTTAATATTTAGTAGTTGTGTTGTAAAACGAGAAAAAAGAGCCTCTAATACTCCTGTGGATTTTTTAAAAAATTTAATATTTATTTAATTTTTTGAACTTAATATTATTATATAATAATAATGTAATATTATTTTAATTTAACTAATCCAAAACTGAAAGATTCAACAACTGCTCTTGGGTTTTTCCCAACATGTGAGAATGTTGATAGTGCATTTATTTTCACACTTCTGATTTTCTTATCTGTTATAATTATTATTACTGTTCTTGAAAAGTTTAAAGTTCAATATGCGTGGGAGTTGTGACAGTTTGCTACAGTGAACTTAAAACGTTAGGAAGTGAAAGTAATGCTGGAATATGAAGCTGGTTTCTCAACACTTGACATTTCTTATCAGTCCGAGTATTTATAATTCAAGCCGTAATAGATTATTTTTTTGTTAATTATGTTAAAATAAAAACATTATTTTCTTTTTGATCAATATATACGGATTATTATATGTGCAATATGCAACTTTTTCAATACACGTAATAATTGCAAATAATTAATAGCATGAAATGTTAGTTTCAATTAAAGAAATGGGTTTAAGTTAAAATAATGGGTCGTGTTTAAGTTATTTCTGTTTTTTTAACATATATTTTTATTATATAATGTTATTTTCCGTTATAAATTAAAAAAGATGTAATATGCAATCGATTCTAATCGTAATAACTAATCCAATGTGTAAATAACTAAATATATTATGTTATATCAAAATTTCAATTGTATTCAATGAATAATGACCTGTTAATAGTTGACCATAGATTAACATGAGGAGAAGATAGTCGGGGTGGTGCGGTCAGCAAATAAACAAAAACTTATTTATTTGTCCCGACGTTTCGACCTAAATTTCAGGCCTTTATCAAGTATATTCGGCAAATTTTCTGCCAGTAGAACGGAAAAGCTGCCGGAGAATCTGAGTTTTTGTTTATTTGTGTTTTTTGCTGATCATCTCATCCTCGTATTCTACTAATACTAACTACTTAAATCTAGAAATTGCGAAGTATTGCCCGGTCTACTTTTAGAGGAATAATGTACAAAAAAATTGCCATAATGAGGCGGCCAGGACTGCTATACAAGTTTCGTAAATTCCTACCCCATAAATACTTCCTCATTATCCGTTCTTATTTCTCCGACAGATTATTTCAAGTGAATCACAATAGTGCTAATACACCACCCCTTTTCTCAGTTTGCTGGTGTACCTCAGGGTAGTATCCTTGGTCCTATCCTTTATACAGTTTGTACAGCTGACATCCCGACCCATCCTAACACTATCCTCATCATGTATGCCGATGGCACATGTTTATTGTTAGTGAATAAGGACCCTTGCATTGTATCCCAAACCTTCCAATCCAACAAGACCCTTGAAGAATGATGCTGAAACTCGAAAATTAAAATAAATTTCACCATATCACATTTACCCTTCGTCGTAAACCTATTACCTCCTGCCGCACAGTATCCTTTAATAATACCCCACTAATTCCTGTCGAACAGATCCGTTAATTAGGACTACATCTAGACAAACCGCTCTTCGATTCCGTCTATTACAACATTTACAAGATTATCGGTCTAAACTTCCAATTCATTACAAAAGATTGATCTACATGACTATAATAAGGTTTATCTAGACATAGGGAGTTGAGTTTTGAGGCTCCACTAAACCATCAAATTCCTCCCGAATCCAATCCTTACAGTCCAAAATCCTTCATAAAATCCTTAATGCTCCTCACAAATCAAGTCATCCATCAGGACCTCAATATTCCATATGTTGCCGATTTGGCCAGAACC
>NW_027115366.1:1553462-1567213 GCF_000696795.3 Halyomorpha halys | reverse complement strand
CAACAAATTCGCTCTCCGGAATTCACCCTCCTAGATCCTCTTCAGTGACCCGCTAAACAAATTCAATATTATACGGTAATGTGAGATCAGACTATCATTCATAGTCACAGCAGTAGATCAGTTTAGCAAAAACAAACAAATAGATACATTTTACGAGAATAAGACTAACAAAACCTGAGTCTAGTGCTCCATTAAAAAAACAATAAACAAAAGATAAAACAAGTTCTCTACAACAAAACAATAAACAAAAAAGAAAAAAAAAACCAGATAATACACAACTATTAACGTAATATTCATTACTCCATTATATTTAACTTGAAATAATGAGAATTCTTTTAAATAAACGAAAGCGTGATATAAATGATGATATTAATTGGCTCTGAAAACTATTTACATTATAGAATTTATATATCACATAGAAAATTAAACCTATTACATATTGTTACAGTGTAAATATATAGTCTGTTCAATTTTGCTTCACTATCAATGTTCAATATATTTTCAATGTTTTGTAAGTCGCAATATACGGATATGGCTTTAAGATATATTGTCTATTTTCTTCAAAGGTTGGACGATGTAGGAGGGTGTGATTATTATTGAAATAATTTTTGCAGAATGGACCGAGTTCGTTTGCCTTGAAAGTGGTACTTTAACTTACTTATGTATATATTTTTTAATTATTGGAGAAGTTTGTCGGGGGGTGCGGTCAGCAAAGAACAACATAAATAAACAAAACCATATTTATTTATTTTATGCCGACGTTTCGACCTGAGTTTCAGGTCTTCGTCAGGGCTATAGAACAAAAGAGATAACAACAACATTTAGAGTGTTATACAATTGAAAAGGAATAGTATACAAACAAATTTAGAATTATACAAAATATTGAATTAAATCTTAAATGATAAAAAATTGATAACTGATAATTGAATAGTACAAAATTTTAATTGATTGATAATCGTGGAATTGTATTGTAGTAAATTGAAAACAGTGACAGATGAAATATAATATCATGTAGGTAAGAAGATATGTATAATATAAGATATGGAAGTAGTGTCTAAAAAAACTGAAAAATTAAATAAATAAATTGAATCTACAAATTGAACATTATGACAAACAATGAAAAATAGTGAGTGGCTTATATCTGAATTACATTGTGAGTATTAACTTATATACCTATACTAAAAATATAAATATATATATACAATAGGAAAAGGTAGAATATGAAGAAAGGGAAGGAATAATGTAACAAATATGAGAACGAGAAAGGAGACTTACGTATATATTTTTTAGTGATGGAGCGGCGTGGCTCAGTGGTGTGGCACTGTGCTACTAACTCCTAGGACCCAGACAGATAATTATTTATTCTGTTACTTACCCGTAAGTCGACCCTGTGGGTTCGGGTGTCCTCTAGGGTCCCGGTTCATTTTGCATAATTCTTAGTAAATTTTTACTTTCTGTTACTGGATTTCTATGAGGTTGTGGTGGTGTAACTTGAAACGTTCCAGTGGTTCTTCCAACGAACGCTTGTCAGCATAAATCAATAAAATATATATTGTATATTATATTATAAATATATCAATAATAATCATAAACCAATCTGATCCATTATTATAATAGTACCTATATTTTGTAATTAACTTTTTGTTTTGTTTTTACTAAGGCAGTTAGTTTTTTAATTGATCTATTTTTTTATTAGTTATAACTAAGTGTGTTCACACTGTTGTATGGCCAATAAATGTTATTATAAAATTAAAATTGCCTTTGTAATTGTTCTAATGGGACCTAGTCCCAGAAAAATAAACTTTTTTTCATTTCATTTCGTTAAAAAGGTGTGTGTTCTTTTGTGGTCGAACAAGTGACCATTCGTCCGAGACATATGATGAGTGCCTGTGACGTCATGTTGTATCATGTGATTCATTCTGTCTTCATTGTACATTAAGGGGAGCACCAAAAGAGGACTGAATAATTTTACAAAATCGGATGTGTAAATCCGACAGTAATGGAGTGGCGTGTCTCAGTAGTAAGGCACTGTGCTAGTAACTCTAAGCATCCGGGTTTGAATCCGGCTGTGACAGGAAAAATGTGGCATTCGAGCATGCCTCTGACCAAATCACCTCCTTGCACAACCGTTGGTCTAGTGGCAGTTCTTCCTTACAAAGTACTCAACTCCTGACCCTTAATGGATGTGAAACAGATTTATTATAATCCTCATAACACGCCGACATCATAGAGTGAAATACGAGTTAATGAAGCTCCTAAAAGAAAGAAATTTTGCCTGCATTGACGAGGTCTAATGCGTAGTTACGGATAGATCCACAAGATATGCGGATATTGTTGCTTTCCCTAAGAAGGAGAAGTCAGAAATCATTCTGGATCCCACCGTGAGATATGAAAACAACGACCTTGACCAGGCTAATAAAGTAGATATGGAAAAGAAGGAAGGGCTTCGGAGAACGAGACTTCAACGTGAGAGGCCTCTGGTTCGGAGCCCGTGGAACTATTCCCAGCACAACTAGGAGCTTCATGGAGGAGCTCGGGGTCGATGTCCAGGACGTGGCTAGGATGACAGAGAATATAATACTTGACTCCCTGGGAATCATACACCACCACATGCATGGAAATTAATGAGTGGGGGAGTTATCCAGAGGAGGGATGGCATGCATGCATCGCATATCTTGTTTGTTGTTTTATTTATTTATTTACTACTTTGTTATTTTTTATATTCTAATATTTGTTACATAAGGGAATTTGTTGATAAAATGAAATAAGGGTTGTAAAATGGAGGGGAAAGATAAAAAAAAAGGAATAAATTGAAAAGCTTGTATTTAGTTTGTAGACTGATATCAATTGTAAAAGAATACTGTGGGGGAAAAAAAAAAAGTTATCTTTCTATTATATTGTATCATATCAAAAAAATGTAATTTATAAATTTATATATGTCCGATCACGGATTGATCAGTATACTGTGTAATGTAGCAACCCCATGTATTTGGCCAGCATGATTGAATAAATTTCTTTCTCTAATAAAAAAATATTATTATGATTATTATTATAGTCCATTGTTCTACCAGCTTCCGACTCCCATAAACCAGTGGATATAAAGGTATATAAGCTAAAGTAGTAAGTTATACCAATAACAGTAATTAGATGTGGTGAACATAACTAATAATATAATAGGTGAGGGAGAGATAACAATAAAAGAGAGGAAAGATGGTATAGAAGAATAAAACGTAGATAATAAAAGTTAATTTAGTCGATAGTTGCCTTCTCTACTTCAGCATATACGTTACCTATATTTCCACTAACGTATTTGGTAATTTACGATTTTCTCACCGTGCTAAATTTACTTGGTGTTGGACATGCCTCTAAAGGGTTTAAATATTTTACTACCTACCTTTTTTTTCTTTTCTTCCTCACACACTTTATTAAGTTATGTTCACCACTTCTAATTAATTTTATTTGTCACTCCTAGCTTATATAACTTTATATCTAGTACTTATTTTGTAAAACTCGAAAGAGAAAAGGTCCTATGCTCCCTTATAGGGATATCCTATAGTCCTACACTCCCGTGATTTTTTTTGTATTTTAAAACCTCAGGGAGCGCGGTAGCCACGGGGTAAAGCGCGTAGCTACTAACTCCTAGGAACCGAGTTCGAATCCGGCTAGGCGGAAAATTGTTTTCTGTTACACTGTTGCCGTAAGTCAACTCATGTGGGTTCTGGAACTCTTCTGAGGTCCACCCAGCCTCCTAAAATGAGCAAAAATCTGGCGGTCGAGCATGATTCTGGCCAAATCACCTCCTTGCACAACCGTTGGTCTAGTAACAGTACTTACAAAGTACTGAACCCCTGACCCTTCATCGGTTGTAGCGGTACACATTTTAATTTTTTTAATTTGATTTTAAAACCTCAAATTAACATTTTGCGAGTTTATTTTGTCAAATATCATAAAAACTACTACTCCTACAAATATAAACACTATTGACTATCTTATAGTAAATTTAACTAGCTTTAATTTGAGTGCTGGCAGATATCTCTATGTCCAATAGTTTCGGAAATAAAGTTTTTCATAAATCATACTTATTGTCCAATCAACTATAAATCAATTTATTTTAGCAAATATCATGAAAACTACTTTTCCTACGAAGGTAACGGTCATAAACTTCTTTATAGTACATAAAACTAGCTTTAATTTGAGTACTAATAGACATATATACGTCACATAGTCCCTGAGATATAGATTTCTAAAAATAAATCTTTTAACTACTAATATTTCAGTAGATTTTTAAGAAATTTTGCTTTTTAAAAAGCTATATTTCGAGAACCATTGGACGTAACTAGCTCTTTTAAGGCTTATATTTCAGCAAATTTACTCTTCTTTAAATAATGTTCTCTTAACAGCCGCCGTTGTTTATTTCCCCTACCCATACTTGGCAGACTCATCAGTTTTGACAATTAATCATACATAGTTTTCATTAAAGTAATAAAAATTGGGGTGAGGTAACTGCCTTTTTTTTCTTCCCGGCTCTTGTACAATGATGAAGGCCTGAAATTCTTATCTTTCCTGAACACAATCCCCTGTCAACTCCCGAGATCTGTAGTATTTTTTCAATTTCAGGCGCTTCTTAAATATTGCTGGATTAAACTATCTTAAACTCTTCCCGTTTTAAGCAAATATTTGAAATGTGATATAGAACCGTCGCTCCCTGGTGGTCTAAGAGGGCGGGTCCGGCTGGGAAGGTTTATTTTGTTTTGTCTTTCATTTTATTTTATTTTTTTACAAAATATAAAACATATTTTATATATAATCAGTAGCATAGAAAATTGAATTGTATGAGGGTGTATCTCGAAGCTATGTATAATATCATCTGATATAATATATTTATAATATAATATGTACAATAAATATATTGTACATATTATATTTATGGAATAAAATCATTTATAAAAATAATAAATAATAAGATCATTATTTTTTTGGGGGAGGAATTTTTTTTAACATAAGTTTCTCTTCCTTAGAAGAGAAACTTATGTTAAACTTCCTTATTATCAATAAAGCATATAATTGAAGAATGCCCATCATTTCGTCAAGCCTTCGAAAATAATAAAATTCCACGAACAAGAGAATTGGCCCTTAAAGACTCGGAAGAATCCATAGACAAAATAATAAAATTTCTCAAAGAAACACAACTTTATACTAAAATATAATCCACCAATACCGACCAGTGTAAAAAGGAAATAGTCTACATTTAACTATAAGTCAAGAAGATAGATGAAGTAAAAAGGGTGTAATAACCTAGATGTTGATCGCCCTGAATAAAAATCTAATCTAATCTAATCTTCCTTAGCCACCTCACATTATTGTTGGTCGAGTAGTAAGTTTCTAAATTATTGCAAACCACTTAATTTAATAAAATGAAAAACTGACTGATCTAGATGATCTCATTATTGCATTTCTGCTAAATGACTTGAAACGATATAAATTCCATAAGGTCGTTTTGTACAGATAAAAAAAAAGTCATCATCAATTTGTATAACCGCCTTGTCACGTAGGCACGCAATAGTTTTTATCGTGTCGCTTAGCGTAATAACGGCTCGTTTTGTTTTTATCAGCTTAGTTTCAAACCGCTTCTCAAGTTAAGTGCCGTCTGTTTTGTCATTAGAATATAACCACTTATAGAAGCGTGCGAGAACTGTAACATTCCATATCCATCATTCTTCTATCTTATACATTCCAATTATGAGCGATAGCATAGAAACATGCCGGTCGTACCACCACAGTTTAAACTATGATTTCTTAAATATCGGGTAAAATCAATAATAATCCGATGCAACAGAAAAGTTAATCTTCAAATCAGGACTTAAACTTTATTGGCCAATGATATCCGATTAGACTGAGATTTAGAGAAAATTTAAGTTTAAGTAGGTAACCCCTATTCATCCCTCTATTCTCAGTCCGCTTGTGTTCCTCAGGGTAGTATCCTCGGTCCCATCCTCTACACCATCTGTTCCGGTTAACCTACGGCAACCGAAAGGTTGCTTTGGAGGGGGCACCAACAAACATCATGGCATAATGGCCTGCAGGATATAGTGGCGCCCCAGGTGGCCAACAGCCGAATCTCACCTCCTCCAGTGCTCTCTGTGAAGAGAAAAATCCCAGACTAAGGTGAGAGTGAGAGCCATCTTGTCTTGGGTGGAAGCAGTTCATTATTTCTTGTCTCTGATATCAGGAATCTACCATGGGTGAGTAGAACCCTTGGAGTTGTCCTCAGGAGCAAGGGGAAGAGAAGCTTGAGAATATAGAGGGAAAAAGAACCATGGAGTAAGTTACTTACCATTCACCACCACATAGTTCATCTATCAATAGTTAACGTCAATCATCATCAACCACTTCAACTTCATATCAACAATTTCCATAGCCCTATCATTCAAAATTTTACTAACCATCTAAGCATAAATGTTTTCTTTCGGCTACCCACTACACCCTTTGTAAATTTAACAATAGAATTTTATTTTTCATATAACCATGTTCATTTTTCATTTATACAGTCCACTTTAACCAACCAGCAAACCAAAAATGAAGTGTGTCCGGCAATTTAAGTTGAGGGCATACTTCATACACCATCTATACAGCTGACATCCCAACCAATCCTAATATTATCCTCACCACGTTTTCCGATGACAGATGTGTGCTCGCAGTTAATAATAACCCTTTAATTGCATTCCAAACTCTCCAACCCCATATCACAGCGCTCGAAGAATGGTGTCGTAATTGGAGGATTAAGATAAATTCCAACAAATCCCATCAAATCACCATTACCCTTCGTCGTAAACCTACCGACTGCCCTACAGTTTCGTTTAATAATTTTACTCTTACCCCTGTCGAACAGATCCGCTACCTTGGAGTACATTTGGACAAACGATTAACCTGGAACCTCACATCAGACTGAAAAGACAGGAAACTGCTCGTCGATTATTATTAACACTTACTAGACAAACGGTCTAAACTTCCAACTCATTACAAAAGACTGATCTACATGACAATAATAAGACCTATCTGGACATACGGCGTTGAGCATTGGGGCTCCACTAAACCTTCGAATTCCTCTCGTATTCAATCCTTACAATCCCAAATCCTTCGTAAAATCCTCAATGCTCCTTACTTTGTCACAAATAAAATCATCCACAAACACCTTAATGTTCCATTTGTAAACCGAGCCCGAACCAAATATCAATCCTTCCATTATAAACTCCCTAACCACTCATACCCATTAGTTTCTAATCTTGCTTCCTCTTTTATTCCCGACAATCCTCTGAGTCGTCTGAAAAGAAGATGGCCTCGAGACCTTATATTATAAAAATGTTTTACCAATGGGTAGCTTCTCTACATGCTTGTACCATACCGTTATAATTTCATCAAATTTACTTGATGTATTTTATACAAATATCAATAAATAAATTTAATAAAAAAATAAACTATCGGCGAATGGTCCGTTAGTTATAATGCCCTTTTCTTGCGCCTTGGGCTGCCGATTGTGCAAGTTTAAACTCATTAAAATTACCGACTTCCATTGTCATATTAGATGGTATACTAAACAAAGTGCATTCAATTGATATGATAGTAAATATTATCAAAAAAGAGAGAATTAATATCGGCTCAATATAATCTGTAAATATAAACCTATTAAGCACAAAATGTCCCTTAATTGGGTAAAAATCTGGCGGTTGAGCGTGTTTATGACCAAATCACCTCTTTGCAAAACATTTGATCTAGTAAGAGTACAAAGTACTGAATCCCTGATCCTTCATGGGTGATAGCGGTACAAATTTAAATTTAAATTTAAGCACCAATAGTCCACTAATCCCACATTGAATATCTTAAATATTAAAAATGGACATTTTATATGAAATGATTTAATATATCCACAGTCAATGATCAACTCATTATTTATAGTTGGGCCGCCCATAGTTCAGTGGTGAAGACAGTCTTACCAATTTGATATCTATTGGCGGTGCCGGTTCGAATCCGGCCTGGGGCGTCGACTTTTTTCATTGAGTGGCGGTCCCACAAAAGGAAGAACTTTGACCTCCAACCATGGTTAGGCAGTATAGGACTCCAATAGGAGTCTTGGCCGAAAAAGGAAAAAAAAATTATTTATAGTTTTTTTTTTTATTTGATAACAGTTTATGGACGATGAGGCACTTTCTATTAGTTAGATAAATCTGTTATAAAATTATTATTTAGTCTTACGTTAAGTTATGTGGGCTTAATTAAAATGATTTTTGTTGATATTTAATAATTAAAAAGGAATTCTAATAAACAAACATCCACAAAAAGGTTTTCATAATTATTATATATTTTTTATTTTCAAACTATAAATTATGCTTAGGCCTCATAATAATTGCCCTGTCTTTAGTAGAAGGATTCAAATTGATTTTAAGAACTGTTAATTAACCCATTAATTCAGATGACCCGTGTCGTCACCATTCATTCATTACTCGTGTCGTCTCAGTAGAACTCATGTCTCCAGTTCATCGAAAATACTACTAAAATAGAATTCTAGTTCGTCGATATTATAACTGTCAAATTTAGTTCGGGACGCTAAGAGATGACCTTCGTCGACAATTCGTTATCAGTACTTATTGATTGTTGGTACTATGATAAGGAAGGGGTGTTCAGGATTCTGATACTCGAATTACTAAATTATATTTTAAATTTAAAATAAATATATATATATTGTTTAATTTGTATAGTGGAATGAGTGAATTTTTTTTATTTATTAAAAAAAAATTAATCCATTTAAATAATTCAAAACACAAAGACTATGGAAAAATATCTCCAGAAGTCTGTTTGCAATTTTAACTAAAACACATAAATAACAAAACAAAAAAAAAAAAAGTTGTATACTTTACAAACAATGTTTATAAGTCGGTAATTTAAAACAATAATACGGTATTATTTTTGAAGAAACAAAACAATAATTTATTAGATAAAACCAAAAATTGTATCCAATTCTGTCTCAACACTTTATTTCTCACTATTCCAACGTTTCGGCCATTCCAGACATCTTCAATACAAAACTCCTCCTCACATTAATTCACAATTTCTATTGCAGGCTATTCTGCCCAGGTCATTTTCTTCATTCTAATTTCAAACCTATTTATTTAAAATTTAAAACCATTAACATTTATTTTTCTCTATAAAATTATCAACAATATAAAATTACACCACCATATAACAAACTATTTATTTATAGAGATAAATACACCACCATATAACAAACTATTATTTATATATAGAGATAAATAGTTTGTTATATGGTGGTGTATTTTATATTGTTGAAAATTTTATAGAGAAAAATAAATGTTAATGTTTTTAAATTTTAAATAAATAGGTTTGAAATTAGAATGAAGAAAATGACCTGGGCAGAATAGCCTGCAATAGAAATTATGAATTAATGTGAGGAGGAGTTTTGTATTGAAGATGTCTGGAATGGCCGAAACGTTGGACTAGTGAGAAATAAAGTGTTGAGACAGAATTGGATACAATTTTTGGTTTTATTTAATAAATAATTACCTTGTCTCAAAAAACAATAATATTAAACTGTATGAAGATAGTTCGGGTGGCAGTCAATAAATATATCAAATTAGTAAAAGAAAACTATTTATTGTTAACCAACGTTTCGCCCCACTTTGCAGAGCTGTGTGATTGAAACAAAGATGGCAACTGTCCTGTTGTCAATAATTAACAATAAATAAATAATTAACAAACAATAGTTTTCTTTTACTATTTTGATATCTTTATTGGCCACCATCCGGACTATATTCCTACAATCTCCATCATACGGTCAACTATCTTCTTCCAATAATATTAAACTTGTAACAGACAGTTAACTAACTGAACTCCTTCCAGTGTAGCCCATCATACATAGTTGCTAAGAGCTCTCCAATTAGAGCCTTTTAATAAACTTAGTGATTGTTCTGGAATTTATCTAGTTATTGTAATCAGTTTTATATGATTTTATGTGTTTTTTTTTATATTTCATTACAATTGCTGTGTTTAGAATATGTAAAATATAATTTCTTTTCTGACTTATTTAATAAATAATAAATATATTGATTTTTTCATAAAAATAATATATTTATTAAATCTATTATGAAAAGTACCTTTAGAAATAAAACAAGAAATTTCATATTGAAAAATTAATTTAGGGTTATTGTAGATAACCAGTGAAGTAATTAACAAATTAATTATGTTTAAATAAGTAATTTTATTTTTTTCCATTATAATCTAAACACATTTTATTTTCTTTAAAACTCGACGTTTCGGCCAATTCGGCCATCCTCAGGGACAATCTTAATACAATTTTAACTAAACGATTTAAAAACACTTAGGCTATTCTGGTCAAATCAACAATTTCTAATTAGTCAATTTTCACATTAAAACAAAAATTAAAATTCATTTGTCCCAGTCACTTATTTGTTAAAACTTTAACACACAAGTTAATAAATAAGTGACTGTGATAAATGAATTTTAATTTTTGTTTTGACCAATTTGGGCATATGAAATTGAGCTCTGGGGCTCTACCAAACCATCAAATTCCTACCGCATCCAATCCTTACAATCTAAAATCCTACGTAAAATCCTTGATGCTCCTTATTACGTCACAAATAAACTCATTCACAAAGACCTTAACATCCCATTCGTTGCAGATTTGGCCCAAAACAGATATGCGTCTCTTCATTTCAAACTCCTTACCCATCCTAACCCATTAATTCTTAATCTTTCATCCTTATCAATCCCTGATAATCCTCCGAGGTGTCTGAAAAGAAGATGGCCACGGGACCTTCTAATTTAAATTAATGCTTGAAGTACCACCAATGGATGGTTCCTTCAGATTTTCAAGTGCATATGAAACATACAACATATTTACTTATTGTATTTATTATTTGTACAGTTGTAAATCACATTAAATAAAATAATAATTTTTGTTTTAAATTGACTAATTAGAAATTGTTGATTTGACCTGGGTAGAATAGCCTGCATGGAGTTGTGTTTTAAATCATTTAGTTTAAAAATCGTATTAATATTGTCCCTGAGGATGGGCGAATTAGCCGAAACGTCGGACTTGTAAAGAAAAGAAAATGTTTTGAGACTATAATAGATAAAAATTAAATTATTTATTTAATAATATTAACCAGTCTCAAGAAAGTATCTAAGATTATAAATAAATTAATTATATTTACATATCCAAGAGAACAGTGAGGGAATTATGACATTATGAAAACATCGGTTTTTAAACTCCACCTGTCATATCACCGCTTTGTAATTTCTCTGTTGAATTTAGTCTGCCATAATAAAAATATCTGAAAGTCTATATTGTTGATTGATATCTCTATTTGAATTAAACTAAATATGAAAAATAATAGTTATATGGATGTAGTCAGCTTAGCAGTACATCAGTACTCTCTCGATAACGTCATGCATGCACGCCATCTATAGATTAGAATGTGTAACGTTATTTTATTACTATCCATCAAAATTAAGTTGGAATGTAATACGATGTTGTGTTAATATTTTGTTCAATCATGCAATATTTTCGATGGTCAGTCGGAATGAGTCTTCATTCAGAAACCAGACTGACATCATCTTGAAGACCTCTGATGCTTACTTGTATATGAATTTGCAAACAATAAGAATATTTGTTGTATCTTTGGATTTGTAATTAATGGAAAGCTTGTTTGACTATTAGTTTGGCATTTGCCTGCAAGAATAGATTATTGGGTTATTCATATGAATTGTCCGTTTTTATTATATAAGAAATTCAAAGTGTGATAAGTGTGTTTTAATTGTTTATTATTTCAGATTATAAAGAACCGTTATTAATCCTCCATTTTTTATTTATATTTACTACCATTCAAATTTATTACACATTGTTTATTATGCTATCAAATATAATAATGGAAACACGTGATTTTTGAGTAATTTATATATATATAGTTGACCGTAAAATTTTAAATATAACAAGATGGTCAGGGTTGCGTTGAAAAAAAGAGTAAATAGTTTAGAACTATTTTAATGTCCGACGTTTCGCTCCACTTTCCAGGGCTTCATCAGGGCTAAAAAAATACAAAAAAAAAACTGAGAATATTACAACAATAAGATACAATAAGGTAATTTCAGCTAGGATAAATATTATGTAAAAATAAAGTCATAAGAAATTACATATAAATAAAAGGAAGGAAGACATAAAATAGTATCACTATAAAGTAAACTTGAATAAACAATGATGAGAATATTTTAAAAAATACGTAAAATATACAGTTAAAAAAGTACAGGACATAAAACAAAAAGCAATACGGAAAAAAAACTAAAGATTAAATAAACGTCTTGAAAGAATACATATAAATAAAAATAGTAATAATGATAATAAATGAGCAAAGAATAAATCAGGAGAACCTATCTGTTCAAAGTGAACGGTTGAACAGAAGGTGACAATGAAGCGGAAGAGTGGAGGATTGGGGAGGAGATGGCCGTTTAACGGCTATATTTCTATTTCAAATACGTCACGTAAACAGAAAGTAGTCATAAAGATATGACGAAAAATAATAAGAGAAAGATACAGAAATATGATAATAATAATAACTATAATAATTTTCTAATTTAGGAATAACTAAGTAAAATTTTTACTCTTGCCATTGTTACTTATTTCTTATTCTGATCATTGTTTATTTTATATTGATACTATTTTATGTCTCCTTTTATAATTATATATATATTATTTTTTTAATTTATGCTATCTTAGTTTCGACCTACATTCTAGGTCAGCACTATGATGGTTAAGAGCAATGAGGAAAGAGGAAGTAGTGAGCTAAAGATGGGTTGTGATGGCCGCTAGGTGTCGCAGTGGCAGGTGGTTCCTGTTCCTTGTCCGTAACTGATAATTGTACCTGTTACTTCTTGCAACATGTGGGAACTACCTAAGGTCAAAGTGTCCCTAGTCCAATCTAAGGTTGGAGTAATCACATCGATTCAAAATTAATTATTATAAAACTGTTATCAATGAGGGAAAAATAATATTATTGTATCTAAAACAAAGCCTATAAACTCTGGAATATCATAAAAGCGGATATGCCTTGGGTATTCACGCGTGTAAATGTTCGAGCGATTTGTAACTTTTAAATTGGAAAAATACAACTGTCGTTTTGGAGCTTTTTTGTTTTCGTAAAGGATTAATAGAGCATGTTTTCGCTATCCATACTTCGAAATCAATGTTGTTTTTTAACAGCTTTGGTATGAAAACAAATTTATGTTTGCCATCTTAGTACTCTAATTCAGGGAGTGCTGTGGCACAGTCCTATAGAGCTAGTGGAATAACTCCCAAGTAACTGTTGCCATGAGTCTTCCCTGTATGCTTTCGATCCCTCTTGGGGTTCACCCGGCCTCATTAAGTGGGTACCCTTGATTGGGGAATAATCTGGTGGTTTAGAGTGATCTTAAAAAAAAAAAAAGCACCTCCTTCTATAATTAACCGTTATTTTTCTGATAAGTTAAAAAGGGGCCGCCCGTAGTTCCGGTGGTTGAGGCCAGGTCTTAGCAACCTGAGGACTGCGGACGGCGCTGGTTCAAATCCGGCTGGGGGCGTGAACTTTTTTCATTTCGTGGTGGTCCCACGGTTGTCTGTGTGCTGTCAAAGTAGTGGTTCTGCTTTAGCTAAGGCTCTAAAGTAACAAATAAAAGTACAAAATTTT
>NW_027115366.1:1550664-1553412 GCF_000696795.3 Halyomorpha halys | reverse complement strand
AATCCTCCTAGGCTTCTGAAAAAAAGATGGCCTCGAGATCTTCTCCTCCAGAATTGCTATTGGAATTCTATCAGTAACGGAACAACTAGCAAATATTATAAAAACTGCCACACTTGCGAAGATAAACGTTATAAACTAATGTATAGTACATATATATATATATATATATATATAATCAAATACATAAAAATGATGAATAATAATGTGATCTAGCCGAAACGTTGGCACAATAAAATAGGTTACACCAACTTATTTGTGTTTCTCTTTGACCCCAGCCCCAACCATCTTCTCCTCGTACGTCATCCACGGTCAACTATCTCTCATAATGATGAATAATAATGAAACTTTTAAATCATTTATAAAAAATATTCTTATTACTTACGATATTAATAAAAAAAATAATAATAGATTAATCATAATTAAATTAAGTCTAATTTAAATAATAAACATCTGTTTTAATTCTATTGGAACTCGATAGATAGGAAATGATGGAATCAGCGGGATTTGAAGGTGAAAAGGGTACTAGCGTAACGGATAGAACTCCATAGGAAAGAGGATCTGATAAGGAAAGGTCTGTCAAAAGCTACAGTCTGATATAATAATTCTAAAGAGCGGGAAAACATATTGTGGGGATTAACTGAGGATTTGAAATAAGTTTCTCAGATATATAAAGAGCTTAATTTTGTACACTTTTTTTTTTTTTTTTTTTGATGAAAAACCTATATCTTTGATGCCAAACTTTCATAAGAAATAAGGTTCAGCCAGTACCGTAGTTCCAAAGAGGTAACTAATACCTCTACCAATACATAACTAAAGCACTAGTTTTAATTTAGTTTTTCTACTGTCTGTAGGCAAATTACAAGCCTAATACTGAATAGTTATAAATGTAATATGAATAGCCCAAGGCGACTATCCGAATACATTACAAGATAGTACGAAATGACTTGCGGATTAAAGAAACACACTTCAAGATAATCATAGCCTCAGGTCCTCCCACGAAGAGAAAAAAGTTTCTCAAGGTCTTGTGATTCGTCCACTTTTTTTCTATTCCTTATTCAATGCAGCATAATAGGACACTATGTGTGTTATATAATAGCCGACCGATGCAGATCCTTGTGGCAATGAAAAAGCTATTCGGCGATGAGGTTTTTGTTTTCTATTATATTCCTTTTTTTTTTTTAATGTTAGGAGTACTATTTTTTTTTTTAACAAAATAAAACTAAAAAAAATATGCGTACGATGTAATTAAATTAAAAAGGTCGTATTATTAATTTTATAATGTTATAATGCATGATTAATGAATACCTGAGTGTGGAAAACTGGGTAAAATAAGTTTTATGAGTAGGTTAAAAAAAAAATTAATTTAAATCATTTAATTAGTACTGAGATGTGGGTACCCTCCCCCCACCTAACCGCGTACCAGCCCCCGTTTTATAAATGATACAAATATCCATATAATTTTACAACTCGTTGCTCACATTGTATAACTATAATTTACCTGTATTTTGTACTTCTATATTATTTGATGCAGATAACCTTTTTCATTCATTTTTTGCAAAATTGCATTCTTCTTTAGTTAAACTCACTTTTTTTACACACACACACACTCTGCGACCAATTTTTATTATTCCACCTCATATATGTAAAATAAAATATTAAACGGTGACCATATGCAAAATAAAATATTCGGTGATTATATGTAAAATAAAATATTACAGGGTGATCATATGTAAAAATAATATTACACGGTGATCATATGTAAAATAAAATATTACAAGGTGATCATATGTAAAATAAGATATTACAGAGTGATCATATGTAAAATAAAATATTACTCGGTGATCATATGTAAAAAAAAAATATTACATGGTGATCATACATAAATTAAAATATCACATAGCCATTATATGTTAAATAAAATATTTTATGGTGATCATATGCAAAATAAAATATTACATGGTAATCATATGTAAAATGAAACATTATTTGGTTATCATATTTTAAATAAAATAAAGCTACAGTCTTAGGCCTACCTTCTACGCCATAACCCCTGATGAAGACCTGAAACTCAGTTCGAAACGTCGGCATAAAATAAATAAATATGGTTTTGTCTATTTATGTTGTTCTTTGCTGACCGCACCCCCCCCCTCCCCCCAACGACAAACTTCTCCAATCATAAAATTATAATTGTTCGAATTATTTAATTTATATCCATACCAATATCTCACTGTCAATTGATGTTAATTATAACTTTTTATAATGTATTATTGACCTTGATTTTTTGTATTATTATAGTGATAAAGTAATGGAATTATAGAGTATATCTTTCAGTATTAAACTTGTTTCTATGAATTTCTGTATTTTTTCTTTTCAAAGATTATGCTTATTACTTCTTTATTTTCTTGTTGGAGGCGCTTGGGACATTTGTCCATCATCTAGGATTTCTCCTGTTAGAATTTGTTATGAGAAGTTAGTCGGGAGTGTGTTCAGTGAAGAACACAAATAAACTTATTTATTTGTCCCGGCATTTCGACCTTAATTTTCTTCATCAGGTCTATAATAAGCAAATATTAAGAAACAAACTTGAAAATATAAACAATAATAAATTAATGAGGTGTAGATAGTTGACCGATATTATTAGTTGATTAATGATTGGAGAAGTTTGTCGGGGGGGTGCGGTCAGCAAAGAACAACATAAATAAACAAAACCATATTTATTTATTTATGTTTTTCTTTGCTGACCGCACC
>NW_027115366.1:1548308-1550614 GCF_000696795.3 Halyomorpha halys | reverse complement strand
ATGAAGACCTGAAACTCAGGTCGAAACGTCGGCATAAAATAAATAAATATGGTTTTGTTTATTTATGTTGTTCTTTGCTGACCGCACCCCCCCCCCAACGACAAACTTCTCCAATCATAAAATTATAATTGTTCGAATTATTTAATTTATATCCATACCAATATCTCACTGTCAATTGGTGTTAATTATAACTTTTTATAATGAATTATTGACCTTGATTTTTTGTATTATTATAGTGATATAGTTGACCGTATTTGCCGTAAAAAAAAATTGCCCAGTATCATGAATCCCCCTAATATAGGCAATTTAAATATAACTACTAATATGTGAAGAGGGGTGTGGCCAGTGAAGTAAAATTTTATTTTATTATTCTACTCACAGATGTAATTAATCATATATACATTTTTCTTACTATTTTTTTATTACTTTAATTTTTTAAATAATTTAAATAGTAATATATTATTTTCTTTTTATTCATAATTTTAATATTAATATTTTCCCTGTATATTATTATGTACAGTTTCAATATTCATGTATTACGTATTAGACTAAGCATTTTATTCAATGCTATTTATGTACCTATATTATCTTCTAATGTTTCTTTTTTTTCTGTAAGTCTATTTAGTCATTATGGTTGTGTTATCTTGTTTTTATTCTTAGCCACGGATGAAGGCCTGAAATTCTGCCGAAACGTTGGTAGTTATAAATAAGTATGACTGCATCCTCAATCAAAATTGAAATAAAACTCTACTATGATGATCATATAAGCATTATAGCTGAAACTCATATCACTAATTTCCAAAAGTCGTATGACGGCTCTGTGTCAAGTTCACACTCCTTTTAAGGACTCTCATCCACTTTCTCGTCCTTAGTCCTTTTTCCTTTCTATATCCTGTTCGTCTAAAAAACTGGAGGACCCCGTGAGCTGTCAGGAAATGGAAACGACTGGGAGTCCCTTCCATCTGACGATTGTCGACGTGATTAATGGTCGGCCTTACGGATCTTTCGTAATTGCTCTTCTCTTTCCTTCTGTAATTCTAGAAATGCTATTGTAGGTATTTTTCCATTTGTGACACAACTTAGTTCTGATAAGTAATAATTAGTAATTAGTACTAATAAATAGCTATAATATTTTTAGTTTCATTACTCAGGCGCATCGTTCACTATTATAAAGTCATTTTGATCGTTGCTTTCCTGACCGCAACCAGACCGTTTCCTTCTCCATTCTTATATGGTATATATATATATGGAGAAGTTTGTCGGGGGGGTGCGGTCAGCAAAGAACAACATAAATAAACAAAACCATATTTATTTATTTATGTTTTTCTTTGCTGACCGCACCCCCCGACAAACTTCTCCAATAATTAATTAATAACAAGTAGATTAAATTAAGTAGATAGTAGATGATACTAATAAAGGCCTTACGAACCCGAAGATTCGATACCGATACCACCAATCGTTCCTACTTACATCCTTCCAATGACGCCCGTCCAAACCCAATTCTACTGAATCAGTTCTAACGGAATTCTCCCATCTACGCTTCAGTATACCCCTCTGACGTTCACCTGTCGGATCAGTGTTTTTTAACATTTTACGAATCCATAACGAGAACGGAACAACTAGCAAATATTATAAAAACTGCCACACTTGCGAAGATAAACGTTATAAACTAATGTATAGTACATTAAACTAGCTTTAATTTGATCGCTAATAGACATCTGCACATCTTTTTAGATACAGATTTCTCAAAATAGATTCACTAACTTCTGATTTTTCAGTGCAATTTTTATGAAATGTAGCTTTTTAAAAATCTATATCTCGTAACTGTTGAACGTAGATAGCTCTATTAAGGCTCATATGTTAATATATCTGCTCTATTTTAAATTATGTTCTCTCTGGTTTCTAGTGTTGTTAGTAGTTTTAAAGATATGCAACTCCGAATAAAAAATTTCAAAATTTTATCATACTGTATCAATACAGTCGCCATTTTGTATTCCCCCTACCCATACTTGGCAGACAAGTAATTATACACAGTTTTCATTATAGTAATCAAATATTAAGGTGAAATAACTGGCTTCTTCTCTTAGGCTCTTTTACTAACAGATTTTGTGAAGGAAAAACCTGTGCTCCGGATAGTCAGAAATGGTTGTTGGAACGTACTTATATTATATTTATTTATATTTATAACTTCTTTATCCATTCAAGTGCTTCTTGTAACCGGCTTTTTATTATATTTTCCTTTGAATCTATGTGTTAGTCTTATTCTCGTAAAATGTATCTATTTGTTTGTTTTTAGTAAACTGATC
>NW_027115366.1:1544368-1548258 GCF_000696795.3 Halyomorpha halys | reverse complement strand
ATAAAACAAATTAATTTTATACATTAATGAAAAAGGAAAAACAGCTTAATACTTTGCAAACACTTAAAACTAATTTTATAATAAAAATCAAAAGAAAAAATGTCTTCAATGTACTTTGAGCAAATGTGCGTTAATGTTTATATCTAATCTCATCAGATGGCAGCTGAGATGTGTTAGGGGCTCGTGTGTGGGAGAAGTGGCTTGGCCTAAAGTCTACCACTAGTACAAGAGCCCAAGAGGAGAAAAAAGGCAGTTATCTCATCCCAATTTTTGATTACTTTAATGAAAACTAAGAATAATTACTAGTCAAAATTGAAGAGTCTGCCAAGTATAGGTAGGGGGATTAAAAACTGGCGGGTGTTTCAAAGCGATAATAAAAAAACTAATTTTTCATTTGGACCTCTATATCTTAAAAAGTAGGAACAACACAAGAAAACCTAAGAGAACGTCATTTAAAGAAGAGCAAATTTGCTAACATATCAGCCCTAATAGAGTTAGTTACGTTAATAGTTTTCGAGATATATCGTGGCTTTATGAGAAAGTTTTTCCTTAATCATTAAGAAAAATACAATTGAAAGTTCTCTCTTTTAGGAAAAGTTGTAATTTTTCTAAAAGAGATTCCCGTTAATTATATTTTTGCTAAACTTGGTGGAAATGTATACTGTGAAGTAAGCCATCGAGATGATACATATGTATTTGTATGATAAGGTGAAAATACTTGCTATGGATTTTTCATAGAACACTATTATTTAATTAAGAACGTTTCGGGATATTTTTCCATATCTTCAGGTAATCTACTAACTTATCCCTTATTACTAGTATAAAAAAGTACATTAAATTTTCAGCATTAGAAAATACCTTCACCTTATCATCTAAATACATAAGAGATAAACTTCCAAGTAAAAGTCAAGAATAAATGATACATATTAAGAAATATTGAAATTGTAATTTAATATTTAAAGGTTTTATTAGTGACTCTATATTATATCACCGAATGTTCTGCTTTAAATTCCAAAGAGCAACTGTGTTTGCCATGCAAGTATTGCAAATTTCCTTCTTCTTTGGCATTCCTTATAGTTGCGGTGGGTTTTGGAAAGAGAAAGGCAAAGCCTGTGTACGTATGCATAGCCTTCTTCCTTTGTGAAATATTCTTCTGACCTGAAAAGAAATACTTGCGTGAATTTGCCAAGATTCTTTTAAATATATCAATTTTTTTTACATATTATCACTTGTTTTTAATATTTAATCTCTAATAATTCTAAATGCGTCCATTTGTCTTCTACGTTTTAAAAATGAGGTTGTACAAATTGCAATATTTATCACATATTTACGTAGAGATGACAATCGAACCGACGTTCCTGGGATTATTGAGTTTCTATGATCTCCTACTCTCCTATTACAATATAACAATTTTCTTGGTAGAATTAGCCATATTTTTTTTTTTTTTTATTACAGGTCGTAGATTTCTATTATTACAACACCTTGACAAACGCTCTAAACTTCACATTTACTGCAAAAAAAAAAACTCTTTTACACTGTGGTGATAATCATACCAATTTGAACCTACTGATTTGAGCTTTGAGGCTCCACCAAGCCATAAAATTCCTCCCGTATCCAATCCTTACTATTTAAAATCCTCCATAAAATCCTTAATGGTTTTTATTACGTCACAAATAACCTCATTCATAAATATCGCAACATCCCATTCGTTGTACATTTAGCCCGAAATAGATATAACCTCCTTCCATTTCAAAATCCTTACCTACCCAAACTCATTAGTTCTTAATCTCGACTGAAAAGAAGGTGACCACGGTATCTTCTAATTTAAAGCAATCATTGAAGTACCACCATTGGATGGTTCCCAGGATTATCATGTGTAATGAAAATTTTTCACAATTATTTTTTTTTTATACTATATATATTCTCTATATGGTGAAGAGATAATTTATTACCTCTATACATGTTCCATGACATGAAAGACAAAAGATTTGAGTACATATAATTTGTTACATTGCTTATAACATTTAAAAAAAAATTAATAATAAAAACGAAGAAGGAAAAATAAAAATAAATCAACAAATACAACAAGAGGTTTTAGATTGCCCTTCTAAGTCAGCTGGACAAAGTCAATATGTTTTATGAATTTTAGCAAGTCTGTCTTAAATTTAGTTAAAATTATGTGTTCTGGTTTAGGCCTTTGCCTTGTTTTAGTATGATATCTTGTATTAGCTGAGCTCTTTGTCGGTCATATTGTTTACATTCGTAAAGTATACGTTTGAAGTTGTGCGCTTGTCACACACTTGTCAGTCGTCATAATATTGAATGGTTTCAAGTAATATTTTGTGTTACCATGTTCTATAAGGAATAATGTCAATGTTTATTCTGTGCTGTGTATTTGTTTGTGATTATGTAATGTTATTCGTAGAATGTATTTGTGAAGGCTAGGTTATTTATTCGAAGAATTCCACATTGTGTTCCAGCTAGCAAGGAGCTTATTGGTTCTGATATGAGAGATGGGAGTCTTGCTGTAAGAGGGCTGCATGGTTCCGTTGCTGGCCGCCTCTTTGGCTAGTATATATATATAGCCATTTAAAATAATTTCAAAATTCGATGCTGCGGAAGATCGTCCGGACTACAACATGGGTCTTCACAAACTACTTGATGTTCCAACGGTCCCAGACTTTATCAAGAGGAGATATATTAAATTCCTGTACTCGCTAAAACATTAAACCCACTGTTCCGAACATTGCCACCAGCGCCTCCACCAGTGCGGTGGCTACAAGCAGCATTATAGGGGTATTCATGATCTTTAGTTTAACATGTTAAACCGTGATAAATGGAAATCTCGTGTTGAATAGAAAAATAATTCCTTCTTTTACCATGTTAAAACGATATAACATATAACATGATTGGAGAAGTTTGTGGGAGGGTGCGGTCAGCAAAGAAAAACATAAATAAACAAAACTATATTTATTTATTTTATGCCGACGTTTCGACCTGAGTTTCAGGTCTTCATCAGGGATTATGGCGTAGAAAGTAGGCCTGCAACCTATAACATATAACATGCTTGAGAGTCTGTTTGTTTGTTTATTCAGAAATTAAGGCGTAAAACCCACCGATCATCAACGCCAACATCCCACTCATATACACACCCAGTGTTCAATAATTTAAATGAAAAAAAAATTACATATATATGTATAACAATGTGAGAGTCTGTTAGGTCTGTTAAATAGAGAATGACGTCACGCAACAGACCAGCTGAGCTCGTCACCATTTTTTTTTGTGTTAGGTTACTTGATCATAGTTTATGTTTTGATTGTGTTAGTATTGTTTTGGGTGTTTTTATAACTAATAAAGCTATAGCTGACAATAATAATAATGTAATGAGTTTTTTTTAAATTATTTATTTAATACTTGGTGGGCCGATACATGTAATGACAGTTGATAATTAGTTCATCTTGCTTCTCTTCCTCACGAGTTAAAATATCAACAAGGCACGCAGTGGCGAAACTTCCACACAACTTCCGCAGGCATTTTGTAATAAATTACTTTAGTCAACACTTAGAAGTAAGCAATAACAAGAAGTTTTGGAAGAAAATGTTATAAAACAAGTTCAGAAAATCCGCTTGCAGCTCTTATGCATTTACCATTTAACATGACTTGAAATAGGGATGCTCACAATCCTATATTTTATTACGTGTAGATTTAGGCCTTTAACACATGCCATTGGTTAGCCACCATCTAATATATAATATAACCCTGGTTATATACCTCAAAACATCGATAATCACATTCATGTTTTAAAATGATACTCAGTTTTAGAGCAAAACAAAATCTCACAGCATACGTTAACCTACTACACTATAATTTCAAACAGAGGCTTTGAAAAA
>NW_027115366.1:1539467-1544258 GCF_000696795.3 Halyomorpha halys | reverse complement strand
TATATATATATATACAGTTGTAAATTTCAATAAATAAATTTAAAATTTTGTTATTTCTGTTATAAGAAAAATTTTTCTTATTCACGTTCTGATGGAGCACATATTGTTCTAATGCAAATATTCAACTTCTAAATAGGATTTATTGGAACAAGTGCACTGTTCGAATGCAGCTGGTATAGAGCATCGTGGCCTAGCATGCGAGATGCACTAGCTTAGTTGTCGTGTTCCATATCAACATTCTCATCATATTTACTATCTCTGCTCTAGGCATTGTTGTAATGTTTGCTGCAACCAAGGTCTTCTCTGCCATTTCTGCGTCATGAGTTGCTTGAATATAGAAAATCAATATTTAAAACAAAGATTGTAATTAACATTTTGTCCATTAAATTCAGTCATATTTTTTTTACAACTAATTGTTCCTCAGCTTTAATTAAAAAAACAAAAAAATTGTATATACAACAAGATCTAGTCGTACGTGTCATGTTTCTCAAAAACGATAGATAGTGCTTACAAAGTTGAAATTATTAATGGTGGTTCTCCTTAAGCTTCCAAAACTTCATGTTATTGTTTACTCCTAAGTTTTGATTACTGTAATTTATTACAACATGCCTTAAATAAGTGAAACGTAGAAGTGTAAAAGTTTGGCTACTGAATGTATTTTTTAAAAAGTACAAAACACACGAGAAAAGATTTTTTAAAACAATTTATTTATTGATATTTACAACTGTATAAAAAATATAACAAGTAAATTTGATCATAATGACATAATGATATGATACAGCATGTAGAGAAACTACCCAGTAGTAGAACTCTAAAAACAGTTTACAATATAAGGTCACGAGGCCATCTTCTTTTCAGGCGCCTCGGAGGATTGCCAGGAATGGAAGAGGAAGCAAGATTAGAAACTAATGGGTTTGGGTGATTAGGGAGTTTATTATGGAAGGAATAATATCGGGTTCGGGCTAGATCGGTTACATAAGGAACATTTAGGTCTTTATGGATGGTTTAATTAGTAACAAAATAAGGAGCATTGAGGATTTTACGAAGGATTTTGGATTGTAAAGATTGGATACGAGAGGAATTCGAAGGTTTATTGGAGCCCCAAAGCTCAACTCCGTATGTCCAGATGGGCCTTATTATTGTCATGTAGATCAGTCTTTTGTTATGAGTTGGAAGTTTAGACCGTTTGTCTAGTAAGTGCTGTAATAGTCGGAATCTGCGCGCAGTTTTCTGTCTTTTCAGTCTTGTGCGAGGATTCCAGGTTAGTCGTTTGTCAAGATTTAGTCCAAGATGACGAATCTGTTTTACAGGGGTAAGAGCCACATTATTAAAGTATACTGTAGGGCAGTCGGCAGGTTTACGACGAAGAGTTAATGTGATTTGTTGGGATTTATTTTTATCCTCCAATTTCGTCACCATTCTAGGAGGATTGTGATATGGGACTGGAGAGTTTGGGGTGCGATCAAAGGGTTATTACTAACTTTGAGCACACAAGAGACAAGATAAAAAATAAAATAAATAAATACGAGTAATTAACCTAACAGGACAGCAAATAAAACGGTGACAAGCTCAGCTGGTCTGTTTCGTAACGTCATTTTCCATTTAACAGACCTAGTAACAGACTCTCAGCCATGTTAAATGTTATATCGTTTTAACATGCTAAAAGAAGGAAATATTTCTCCATTTAACATGTTAAATTAAAGATCATGAATACCCCTAGTATTGAAGGCGCGTGAATCCCAAGGTTGGTGTAGAAGATAGACCGTTAGAGAGAGGTGACCTGTGTAAAATTGTAGGGATTTCAGTTGTTAGCGGACAAAGATGCCAGTGGGGGTGGGGATTCTAGGAGCTGTGTTCACACAATGCCTCGCCCGCTACCACTACCGTTTTATTGCCAACTAAACGCCTTATCATTGATGCTTTTCAACTATCTATTCTACAGAACAGGAGTGATATTCATGAGGCAGTGGCTTGTAGAATCAGATGGTTGATAGCTCTTTCTACTGGCGGAAATTTGCTAACTAGAGAGAGTTTATATTCACTTTAGTGCGAAAAGTGATAGCGATGTTTGTTTAAGGTTTCACGAGTTTGCTTAGTGATAGAATTTCCTGCCTTATATCTAGATAATCGATAATTCATGAGAATTAACTTTATTAAACTTTTAATAAACTATTTTAATTACTTAGATTTTTTAAAAATAAATAATGATAAGTTTTGACAAACCACAAGTCAAAAGACTTAAAAAAATAATAATATTGGAAGAAGATAGTTGACCGTATGAATTAGATAAACCGGGTGGCGGTCAATAAAGGAATCAAAAAATAAAACTATTTATTGTTAATAAACGTTTCGTCCACTTTACTGGGCTTTGTCAGGGCTGATAAGAATGACGTCATTCTTATAAGCCCTGCAAAGTGGGACGAAACGTTGGTTAACAATAAACTTTTATTTACTTATAAATATAAGAAGATGGTCAGGGTTGCGGTCAAAAGAGAAACAAAAATAGTTCACAACTATTTATTTTCCGACGTTTCGCCCCACTTTGCAGGGCTTCATCAGGGCTAAAAAGATACAAAAAAAATTGAGAATATTACAACAATAAGGCAATTTAAGCTCGGATAAATATTATGTAAAAATAAAGTGATAAGAAATTATATATAAATAAAAGTACAGTTAAAAGCGTTTTAACTGTATATTTTACGTATTTTTTAAAAATTTTACTCTTACAATTGTTACTTATTTTTATTCTTATTATTGTTTATTCAATTTTATTTTATATTGATACTTTTTACGTCTTCCTTCCTTTCATCCATAAGTAATTTCTTATCACTTCATTTTTACATAATATTTATCCTAGTTTAAATTTCCTTATTGTAATATTCTCAGTTTTTTTTTGTATCTTTTTAGCCCTGATGAAGCCCTGCAAAGTGGGAAGAAACGTCGGAACATAAATAGTTGTAACCTATTTTTGTTTCTCTTTTGACCGCAACCCTGACCATCTTCTTATATTTATAAGTAAATAAAAGTTTATTGTTAACCAACGTTTCGTCCCACTTTGCAGGGCTTTATTTAAATTTTTAATGTCAACTAAATATATATATACATATATATATATACTATTTTGATACCATAATTGACCGCCACCCGAACATCTTCCTCCAAAAATAATAATAGTATAAATTAAGTGGACACTATTTCTGGAACTGCTTGAATGATATGTTTTTTTTTCCGTATTTTTTCGTTTTTTTTAAGTTACACCCCCTATGCCTGTGCAATCGAGTGGGCTCACCCTTGATATCGCTCAATAGCAAATCAACTTTTTTTCTGTTGACTATAAAGCCAAAACAGCTCAAACGGTGAACTTTACCTAAAGTTCTGTCTTTAAAGCCCGACAGCTTTTCTCATTAAGATCTTATTTATTTTTTTAAGAACATTAAGGATTATTTTTCAAATATTCATTTATAAAATATTTACAGTAATCTAAGAATCAAAGAAAATCTAAATGATAACAATAGTACTCACTGAAATAAATTTAAGATAATGATAATAATAGAAATACACAAATAAAGGAAAATATTATCATGATTTGTATTTTTAAAAAAATTATCTATATCAAAAATATAAAATAATAGTAATAAAAATCTATTTATGTACAAGAAAAAGAAAATTAAATTAAAGTAACTATAAAATAAATACACATTCGTACCTATATACAATATTTACATTCTGCAGAACTCCGAGCCAAGCCTTGCCACTCCTGTGTGCAAGGCAAAGCAGGGCTCCAAAAGATCCCAGCGCATCTCTATCAGCCGCGTCACTGGTACCGAAGGCATAAAGAACACAAATAAATGTTTAAAAAATACATATAATCTTTACACTTTCTTGAGACTGGTTATTATTGTTTGAATGAATACATTTTATCCAATCTAAGTCTCAAAATAATTGTATTTCTTTATAAGGCCGACGTTTCGGCCATCCTCAAGGACCATGTCATTTAAAAAACAACTTTATGCAGACTGTTCTGCCCAGGTCATTAATTTCAGTTTACAAATTACTCTAATATGTCAATTCTTCCCATTAAATTAAAAATTAAAACTTTTTATCACATTCAACCTTCTCTATTATAATTTATTGAAAATTTGATAAAATTTCTCAAATCGCATTTGAGCTGGACTATACACACACAGGCACAGGTACACAGATTATTTCGCGATACTTGGTTATTTGGACGAGACTTTAATACCGTCGAAAACTTAAATTCGAAATTTTACACGATCGCAATCCTTTCCTTACTACATATTTCGTATATAGGTAATTGAAACTACAGCCGGACTATCTTCCCACAATCTACTTAATAGGGTCAACTTTCTTCTTCCAATACAGAAACATTTCATGGATTAATAAATGAATAGCCTGTTATGGAGGGATAATAAATGTAACCTTTTGTTACTTCGAGTGTTACAAGGTGAAAATGAGTATTTAGCTTATGGTTGGGATGTTTGTACAGTTGAAAAAAAAAATCGATATAAATTTTTAAGTAAATTTCTCTTTTTTGAAATATTAAACATCGCTTAAGTTAAGGCTGAGGTTCTGACTAGGCTGCAAGTCAGCCCCAGTCTTGTCAGAACCTCTTCCTTAACAATCTGATGAAGACCTGAAATTCAGGTCGAAACTTCTGAAGGACTAAATAGTTTTTGTTTATTTGCTGCATACTCTCCCCCCTGACCAACTTCTCCACACATATAGTTTATAATGAGGTGTTGACTGTAGATTACTGATTGGAGAAGATGG
>NW_027115366.1:1534979-1537632 GCF_000696795.3 Halyomorpha halys | reverse complement strand
TCTCTCTAAATGATGGTTGTTGTCTTTTTGTTTTTATAGCCCTGATGAAGACCTGAAAATCAGGTCGAAACGTCGGCATAAATAAATACCCCTATAATATCCCTATAACCATCTTCTCCAATCAATATATAGTTTATCTGTGAAACTTTGTCGAAAACTAAAATTCGAAATTTTACACGATCGCAATCCTTTCCTTACTACATATTTCGTATATAGGTAATTGAAAGTATTTTAATAACATATAATATACCTATAAAATAAATAAAGTATTGCATTATTCTAATCTTTTATCATTTTTTTTCCAGTGAACATGAGCGATACAAAAAGGTGACATGGAAAGAAGTGCGGGTGGGGGACCTGGTGCATCTGTCGAACAACGAAGTGGTCCCGGCGGACGTGCTGCTCCTCCGCTCCAGCGACGAGTACGGCACCTGCTACTTAGATACTTGTAATCTTGACGGTGAGAGCAACCTCAAGATGAGAAATGTTCCTCAGGGTTTTGTAGAAAAGGTAATGAATGGCCCCTTAGTGATTGTCTTTAATAATGAATGGCTCCTTAGTGATTCTCTTAAATAATGAATGGCTCTTTAGTCTTTAATAATGAATGGCTCCTTAGTGGTTGTCTTTAATAATGAATGACTCCTTAGTGATTGTCTTTAATTATAAATGGCCCCTTAGTGATTGTCTTTAATAATGAATGGCTCCTTAGTGATTCTCTTAAATAATGAATGGCTCTTTAGTCTTTAATAATGAATGGCTTCTTAGTGGTTGTCTTTAATAATGAATGACTCCTTAGTGATTGTCTTTAATAATGAATGGCCCTTAGTGATTTTCTTAAATAATGAATGGCTCTTTAGTCTTTAATAATGAATGGCTTCTTAGTGGTTGTCTTTAATAATGAATGGCTCCTTAGTGATTCTCTTAAATAATGAATGGCTCTTTAGTCTATAATAATGAATGGCTCCTTAGTGGTTGTCTTTAATAATGAATGGCCCCTTAGTGAACTATCTTCTTATAAAACTATTTATAATTAACCAACTGAAAAGTTGTCATCCTTGTCTCAATCTGACAGTCCTGATGAAGCTCTGCAAAGTGGGGAGGGGCATTCATTATTAAAGACAATCACTAAGGGGCCGATTGTCTTTAATAATGAATGGCTCCTTAGTGATTCTCTTAAATAATGAATGGCTCTTTAGTCTTTAATAATGAATGGCCCCTTAGTGATTGACTTAAATAATGAATGACTCCTTAGTGATTGTCTTAAATAATGAATGGCTCTTTAGTCTTTAATAATGAATGGCTCCTTAGTGATAGTCTTTAATTCCTACTTTCGAGTTACACCATTTTTATTATTAAAAGGAACAAAATAATAAAAAAAAAAAAAAAGCGAAATGAAAGAAAACAGAAATGTCAGATCGAAAGAGAGCGGACGACTGATTTTTTTTTTTTTTTTATTCCCCCTCCCTTGCCATCTCTGGCATACGGGGTGCGGGAGCAGTGGGGTAGTGCGCTGGGGCTTGCGCATGCCACTACTCCCTAGGATCACCAATTTTTTTTTTTCTTTTTTATTCTTTTGTTAATTATTCAATTAATGTTGTTTTTTTTTAAAACTGTGGTGCAGCCCAGCGCTACGTCTGATGGAGTTTTACCTTGTCCACTGCATCCCTCTGGGTGCCTCCTGCAGTTACCAGGCTGGTCCAGCCCTCCTGGTCTCAATCCGGGTTAGCTTCCTCATCTTCTGGTGGCTCGCCGATGTTGGGCGGTCAAGTCCTTCCCATCGTGTAATGAGTGGGGCACACCACCTCCTTCCACCCGTAAATGAACTCCTTGAAGAAGGGATAATTCTCTTCTTCTATCAAACTGGGAAGGTCCGACTCGGCGAGGGCGTAAATCCCGGTCTTTCTCGACAGCCTGGCTCGGTGTCCTTCCATGGCAGAGCAATCTATTATTATGTGTTCTGCTGTTTCAGGAACTCCGCACGTTGGGCACCGGGGGTCGATGTTCTCGGACGACTGATTGACCGCCACCCAAGCTATCTTCCTACAATCTACTTCATACCGTCAACTATCTTCTTTCAAAACTATTTATAGTTAACCAAATGAAAAGTTGTCATCCTTGTCTCAATCTGACAGTCCTGATGAAGCTCTGCAAAGTGGGGCAAAACGTTAGTTAACAATAAATAGTTTTCTTATACTATTTTGATATCATCATTGACCGCCAGCCGGACTATCTTCCCACATTCTACTTCATACGGTCCAATACAGAAACATTTCATGGATTAGTAAATGAATAGAGGGATAATAAATGTAACCTTTTGTTACAGCGAGTGTTACAAGGTGAAAATGAGTATTAAGCTTATGGTTGGGATGTTTGTTCAGTTGAAAAAAAAAAATCGATATAAATTTTGAAGTAAATTTCTCTTTTTTGAAACATTAAACATCGCTTAAGTTAAGGCTGAGGTTCTGACTAGGCTGCAAGTCAGCCCCAGTCTTGTCAGAACCTTTTCCTTAACAACCTGATGAAGACCTGAAATTCAGGTCGAAACTTCTGAAGGACTAAATAGTTTTTGTTTATTTGCTGCATGCCCTCCCCCCTGACCAAGTTCTCCACATATATAGTTTATAATGAGGTGTATATAGTTGACTGTAGATTA
>NW_027115366.1:1506610-1534644 GCF_000696795.3 Halyomorpha halys | reverse complement strand
TTTTTTTTCTCTCTAAATGATGGTTGTTGTCTTTTTGTTTTTATAGCCCTGATGAAGACCTGAAAATCAGGTCGAAACGTCGGCATAAATAAATATTTTTGTTTATTTATGTTGTTTCTTTGCTGACCGCACCCCCCGACCATCTTCTCCAATCAATATATAGTTTATCTGTGAAACTTTAATTGGCATTTAACTTGAAGTATATTTCTTTCAGTTCAATCATGTGTCTTGTCTTCAATCATGTTCATTTTACTGAATGTGATCTGTTTGAATATTAATATTTAATCAAATCATATAGCTTGTTTATATTGTCATTTCTTTGTTGTATACTAATATATATTTTGTTTATTTTTCTAGCAAATGTTATTTAGCCCTCGACAATTTCGTAGTTTAGTCGAAGTAGATCCGCCAACAACAAAATTGTACCAGTTCCATGGCGCAATAGTGGATCCCAGCGGAGGCCGTACTCCTATTTCCACTGTACATCTTCTTCTAAGAGACTCTGTAATCAAAAATACTGATTTTGTCGAAGGAATAGTAGTCTATACAGGTAATTTTATTTAACTAATAAATATTATTTTTTTCCATTTTATGGGGTATTCATGATTTGGTGTTAAATGAAAAAAAAGTTTCAACACGCTAAATTTTTTTTATAAGTGTAAGATCGTGAACATCCCAATTTGAAGTCCATAGTCCATATTTTATGTTAATTTTCTGGTGAACTTGTTTTGTAACTCTAAACTAATAACTAAATAGTTTTTAATAAAATCTTCAACAGCTTTATCGCATCATCTTTCCTCCACCTCTCTTGTTCCTTGTTTCCTCTCCTGTTTTTTTTCTCATTACTTATTATTATTTTTATTTATTATTTAATTAGAGTTCAAAAACGACCAAAAACAAAAAAAAACCAAACCCAAATACAGCAACTAACCTATTAAAAGGACACCAGACAAAATATTGTGGAATTCACCTGATCTGTTGCCTGATGTCATTCTCTATTTAGCAGACCTCTTAACAGATTCTCAACCATGTTAAATGTTATTTGTTTTAACATGCTAAAAGAAGGCAATATTTCTCAATTTAATACAACTTTTCCCATTTAACTCCATTAAACTAAAGGTTATCGATACTCCTATAGTTAAACTTTAATATTGGAGAAAATAATGAGGATAGAGCCATTTTCAAACTCTTTTAGATAGACTTTCACCCAATCATGTGGGCCTACATGGAGACTAAAATTGAAACAAAGATTAGATGAGATAATGTTTGTAAAATAATTAATGAAAAAGGAAAAAAAAAATACATATATATTGTTTTTAACTCATTGTTAATTTATTTAAATTGTTTAAGATAAAAAAAAAAAAAGGTACACAAAATAACAGAAAAAATGTATTTATCACCAATGTTTCACCCCACTATACAGGCTTACACCAAGTCAATAATTTCAGTCAAAATTAGCCTATTTTGTCAATTATTCACATTAACATTAAAACTTTTAATTATAGCCAATTTACACTATTATACTATAGTTATGATAAAGTATCAGAATGGACTGATATGATTGTCTCGGACATAGCCTGCATAAAGTGTTTTAAGATTGATGTGGTTGTTCAGGGATAGCTGAGTTGGCCAAAAACGTTGGGCTTATAAAGAAATAGAGATTGTTTTGAGTCTTAAATTGGATAAAATTTATTTTATTTAAACAAAAATAACTATTCTTAAGAAAGTGAAAAGATTATATATAAAATTAGGTTTTATGATAATTACGATTAGTGTTATTAGATTTAGCATTAGTTTAAAAATCTATACTCAGATAAAAAAATGTAAGTCATATTCATGTCTCTACAAGAAAGTAAATTGTAACATTTTATTAGTATGCGGGTCATGGCTATTGACTTATTACTGTTTACCTTCTTTGTTTTTTCATAAACTAAAAGAGAATGACAAGATAAATTTTCACAATCCAAACATTAACGAATGGGACTCTGAATTATGAGAACATGTGGAATGCGGAAATTATGGAAAATGTGATACGTTTTGTTGTCTGAGTACAGTAATATGAGCATTGAAATTCTATTGCTTTATTGTATACTAGTATTAGAGTAATTGTATTTTTTTTTGTAATAGGACATGAGACTAAAGCCATGCTGAACAGCAACGGACCTCGCTACAAAAGATCATCGTTAGAGAAGAAATTGAACGCTGACGTAGTATGGAGCGCTGGAATATTGTTAGTGCTCTGTTTGATCGGTTCATTGGGAGCAAGGTTTTGGCTCAGTTCCTTCAAAGATCATACCCAAGTTCTTTTTATTGTTGGACCAGCTTCTATCTCTTTGGAATCCTTTCTCACCTTCTGGACATTCATTATTAGCCTTCAGGTAATATTTTATAATTTTTTTAGATTTTAAGCTTTATTTTAATTTATATAATGCAGAACATGGTATATGGTTTTGTTTCATGTTCTAGAATTCTCTTTCAAATTTCTTTTACTGTTCATACACTTTTTTTATATCATAATTCTCTGTTTATTTATAACATTTATCCATATTGTAATTGGAGAGAGGGATAGAAAAGTAAGTTAGGTGCTGTGCTATCTCTCGAGCCCTGGTTTGAATCTGGTTATAGCAGATAATTATTAATTCTGTTATTTTAGCCGTAAATCAACCTTATAGGTTCAGGAGCCCTCCTAGGACACTCCCAGCCAAATTGGATACACTTAATGGAGGGGGGGGAGGGAGGAGAAACCTGGTGGTTGAGCGTGATCATTAACAGATCAACACCTTGCACAACCATTGTTTAAAAACACAAGAAATACAGGATTATTTTTATTATGTAAATTTTGCTTTTTCTTTTCTAAATAAATAAATAATTTTGGAAATCATATCATTTTTGTTTTTGATTATGTACATTAGAAGGTTTCAGTATTGTCACTTTAATAAGTTACATTTTATGGTTTTATTTCAAAAGCATATGAACAATAAGTCATGCTGAGATGCATGTTGTGGAATAAAATCAATATTATCATTTTCAAAAGGATTAATTCATATTCTCTTTTTTTTTTTTTTTTTTTTTTTTAAATAATTTATTTATTGATATTTACAACTGTATACACATATATACAACAAGTAAATTTGCTGTAGGTGACATAGTGACATGATAAAAACATGTGGAGAATCTACCCACTGATAGAACTCCAATAACATTTCTAGAGAAGATTTCAAGGCCATCTTCTTTTCAGACGCCTAGGAGGATTATAAGGTAATGAAGGAGAAGCCAGGTTAGAAACAAGTGGTTTTGGGTGGTCGGGAAGTTTATCTTGGAAGGAATGGTATCTGGTTTTGGCCAAATCGGTAACATATGGAACATAAAGGTCCTGATGGATGACTTGATTTGTGACAAAGTAAGGAGCATTAAGGATTTTGGACTGTAAGGATTGGATTCTGGAGGAATTTGATGGTTTAGTGGAGCCCCAAAGCTCAACTCCGTATGTCCAGATAGGCCTTATAATAGTCATGTAGATCAGTCTTTTGTAATGGATTGGCAATTTAGACCGTTTGTCCAGTAAATGTTGCTATAGTCGGAATCTACGAGCAGTTTCTTGTCTTTTTAGTCTTGTATGAGGATTCCATGTCAGTCGTTTGTCGAGATGTAGTCCTACATATTCTCTTAAAATCAAGATTAAAGTTTCTAAAAGGTTTCGTGGCAAGCCTCTTTTTTTAAAGTTTTAAAACTATCTGTTGTTAATAAGATTATCTGCTATAGTTTCAAGTATATTATAGGATTTGATACAGTTTATTTTTTAATTAACTTGTATAATTTTAAAAATATTTCCATTATTAAATTTAATATAATTATTTCTGTCTTAATTTCATTAATTTTAATAAGGTAAGAATAATTAAGTTGAGAGTTTTCTAGTTTTTAAATTATTATTCACAACTTCATCAGTAATAGGATATTAAAATAAAAATCCTATTCTATACTGGTTTATTAATTTTAATTTATTACTGTACAAATATAATTTTCTTAAATTATTAATTCTGTTATAATTGGTTCATATTATAAATTTTTTATAATCAAGGGAAATAAGTATTAGAGTATTCTTTCAATAGCAAATATACAGACTCAACTAAAGAAAAAAAAATTGAATGATAACAATAATAGTAACAAAAGAAAAAAAATTAAAATAAAGTAAATAAATCTGATAAACATTTGCACCTATATAAAATTTACAATCAGCCTTGGTAACTCTGAACCAAGCTTTGTCACTCTTATGCCGAAGGCAAAGCAGGGCTCGGAGAGATCCCAGTACTACTCTCCCAGCTGCATCTACTGGTATGTCAGCCAATGGAAACTGAGTGAGAGCGCTAGAACTATGTACCCTCAGGGCTTGAGTGGAGAAGTTGGCTATTGACAGAACTCCAATAACAAATTCACCGTAGGTCTCGGGGCACTGCCATAAAGATATTAAAACTAAATCTTCAAATTCACTGTTAGTAACTAAAAAGTCAACGCTCCTCCAATTCAATAATTTTTCAGTACTGTATTCTTTATTTATTTTAATTATTATAGTTCCCTAAGGAACTGAGGAATGTTTTTACTTTAACATTAGCCCTTTATATTATACATTTTTGTATTATCTCTTTACAGATAATGATTCCGATGTCCCTGTACGTCACTATCGAAATGACAAAGTTACTTCAGGTTTTTCATATTAACAACAATATAGAATTATACGATCCTAGTACAAATCGCAGAACTGAATGTCGAGCTCTTAACATCACTGAACAGTTGGGCCAGGTTTGTTACAATTATCTGTATTATAATCAATAATGTAATTTGTGATAAGTAAAGATTACAATGTTATAAAGTTATATTTTTATGATATCTAATATATGATCGTTTCGGATTATTTTTTATTTATTTATTTTTTTTTTCAGATTCAGTATTTATTCTCAGATAAAACTGGTACATTAACTGAAAACAAAATGATTTTTAGAAGATGTACCATAGATGCTGTTGATTATAATCATTCTATGTCTAAAACCTATAAAGTAAGTAAAAACTAAATTTTTAATAGATTACTCTTTTATTGAATACTCAACGTAATTAATATTATATATAAATTATTAATATTAAATTATATTAAAAACATCAAAATTATGTCATCATTCACTCTTTCATTGAAAAAGAAGCTCAGACTTTTTTCATGAGAAGTAAATACTTCTCAACAAGATATCGTGTTAAAGAAATCATGAAATAAAGATTTATTTGTTTCAAGTATTATAGTAAATCCATTTGTCAAAAGAATATTGCTATGTAAGACAAAAATTGGTTCACCATCATTCTTATAAATGTGGGTAAAATAATTGTCTCTTCAATCTAAATAGAATTGTACAAAAAGTATACAGATGAAAATGTAATTGCCATCTATAAAATTTAACTCCTTATAGGACAGCACTACTTTTATCCAAATTTAAAAAAAATTAAATTATCAAAACGGTTCTAAGCTTGAGCGTATCAAGAGGGGGACAGGAGGGGGCATTTGCCCCCCTCCCCAAGGATTGAAAAAAATTATTAATTTAATAAAAAGTTTGTTTTTTTTCAAGCAAATACTAATTGTAATAACTAATAAAGAACTGCGACAATTATATATTATGTCCTTAAAATTTTGGTTTCATTCTCCTGTTCCATGGTGAACTTTCATGACCTGATTTGACTATGGCTTGCCCCCTGATTGACTATAGCTTCCCCCCTGATTGACTATAGCTTCCCCCCTGATTTGACTATGGCTTGCTCCCCTAGTTTTTTGATCCTTGGTACGCTCATAGTTCCAAGGACTTATCTAGAGTATTTAAACATTTAACCCCCTATCTGTTGTCAGTATTTCCAATACATTTTTAAATTATTTATATACATATTTGTCCTAGTTACTATTTAGATCTTTTTATGTATAATTTTGTGAATGAAAAACAAAAAATTATATACAAATACTCTAATTAGATTAAGAAAGCATAAAATAAATATTTATATAAAGAAAAAATTAAACAATTGAAAAGTCCATAGGTATTGTAATGCAATAACTTTACCACTAATTGTTATAAAATGTATAAAAAAAAAAAAATGCAATAATACAAAATGGCAATAAGAATTCTACTATTAACTATTTGTTTTTATAATTTATTTATTGTTATTTACAATTGTATAAAAATATATACAAGAAGTAAATTTGATGTAGGTGATATAATGATATGATATAAACATGTGGAGAATGCTACCCATTGATAGAACTCCAATAACTATTAACAATAAAAAAAAATGTATGCAACATGAAGTTGTATATAATTTTTTAAGTATACAACTTGAAGTTGATTATCGTCTACATTGGAATCACCTTCATCAATTGAATCTTTTGATAACAGCAATTTTCTCTATGATGTCTTCAAAGACACATTTCATGCAGATCATTCTGTATCTGCATTCTCTTCCTTCCTGTCATGCAGTAATAATGTCATAAACAAAAAATAAGAAATAAAATTAAATATTTAAATAATTACAGATATAAGATTATCTTAATTTTATATGAATTTCTGCGAAAATTAAATTGAGAAGAATCTTGAAGATCCCAAACAATATTTTTTTTTTTTTTTTTCAAAAGTATTAACAATTGATAAAAAATAGTAAAAAAGATAATTAAACATTTAACCAGGGATAAATTGTTGGGGAAAAAAATAGAAAAAGGCCAAAATCTAGTTAAAATTTCAATATGCACTATTTGTAATTTCATGTATCAACAAATTTTTTTTTGTAATATAAGGTTATCTGCTTGAAAAATTTGATACTTAAATAATTTTTAAGTTAAAACATGTATTAAATAAAAAGATACTTATACAATTACTTTCTCTAACACCATGGTGGGTTAAAAAAAACAATTAATCTTTATTCAGTTAGGACACCCTACCTTTTGGTTCTGGTACCAAATTTTTATTTTTCACTTTTATCTGAAACAGCTCTGTAGCAACTACCTAAGCCTTCCTGCATTTCTTTTTTTTTTTTTTTTTTTAATGTTGCTTTTAAAATGGGACCAATATGACCCACTGTCCTATAAAGAGGTTACAAAGATTCTAAGGTTAAAAATACAATTGCTATCAATATAAAATTACTTCAAGTTTTTTACATAATCATCTATATAGAATTATATAATTGTTGTAAAAATCATAGAACCGAATGTTGAGCTCATTTTGAACAGAATGTGGATAAAGTTTGACAATTGATTACAGATGGTTTGATACTGACATATTTATAAAATTTATGATAAATTATTCATTAAGTAAAAATAATGTTCAAGTACTTCATCAGAGAGAGACAACATTATCGTTACCTTAAGTGGACGAATCATCACAGAACAGAAACATTAATTGATTAATTGAACAACAATGTTATATTACATCATTGAAGGATTATATTATTAGGCTTATAATTAATTTAGTTCAGAAAATCAATGGAACTGCACCTGAAACCCTGGAAAGGACTAAATTTCACTATTTTAAAGTCTATTTAGCTTTAATTTAATAAATCATGATATATTGCGCAAAGAAAAAATGCAGAGCTACATGGACTGTATGGTGACATGAGCATATCCTATTTAACAAAGCTACAAAGTTTGAAGTGGCTGGGTCACTTGCTTCGGAAGAAAGAGAGAAGGATGGCGAGAAAAGTGTATGAGAGCTGTACTGATGGAGTAAGGCTGAGAGGAAGGCCAAAGGGTGGATGGAGAGACGTCATAGGAGATCTCAGGAAGCTGAGAATGAATGTGGCACAAACACAGGACCGAAACAGATGAAACTTGAGATAGAGAAGGCCAAGGATCGCTTGAAACATCTTTCACATGAATAGAAGGAGAACACATTATGTAATAATCAAACCATCAAAAGAATGTAAAATCTTTTAAATCATATATTTAATAATAGATGTAATACAGATACTAAGAAACAACACTCCATCATTTAAATTTGTATTACTGGGTTTATTTAGAGACTATGAAGCTTGAGATTAATGTGAAGATATATTTATGACAATTGTGATCATGACAAAAATTTTCAAGCCTCCTGAATCTTACCTTAGTCATGCATATTATGAGAGTTAAAAAAATAAAATAAAATGAACTATTGAAAAAATAAATAATGTTTATAAACAATCACAATACTATAACAAAATTATTGCATTTTTTATGCATAAGTGAAATTAATGAAATAAACTGGGCTTAAAATTAAAAATTAATTGAATTTATTTTATTGCTATTTAAATTTAATTTCCTTTGGCTTCTACATAAGTTATTTTAATTATATGTTTAGTTCTTTTTTATTATACTTTTGATACAGATTCATAAAAATCAAGATATTATTATCTTTTATTTACATATTTCTTTATTATCATTATTTTAAAGTTTTTTTTCTTTTATTTCAGTGAGTACTTTTGTTATTATTTACATTCTTTTTTCTCTTCTACTTCTGTATATATTGTATTAATGAGTATTTAAGCACTATTACTTAATCCCCTTAATATGTAGCAGATGGTATTATTTCTCTTCAATAAAATGAATTAATTAATAAAAAAAATTCTTTACCAGCTTTTATCTACGTAAAAAAAATATATTTAAAAATTGTGTTATCATTATTTTTTCAATTCTCGTTTTAAAATTTGGATAAACACCAAATGAAATTGTTTCATAATTTTTAATTTAGTAAGTTTATCAATTAAGTGTCTGTTATTTATTCGCTTGTAGATATGAGTAATTTGCTATCAAAACCTACTCATTTCATTTTCATAAATTTTACAGGAGAAGTATAAATCAACTTTAAAATCTTATAATAATACATTTTTTTTTTGCAGGAAGAAAATCCAAACATGCATATTAACCCAAACCCGAAACTTCTTGAACTTCTGAATGAAGAAAATACAGAGCAGTCACGGAAAGCTAAAGAGTTCCTTTTAGCGCTTACAATTTGTAACACAGTTGTCGTTGCAGCTCATCCTCATCATGATATAGTAATTTTTTCAAATTCTGTAACTAGTAATTAGTTAAAAATAACAAAACATCAACAGTACTCCTTAGTGAATATACAAGTCAATATCTCAATTGAACAAAAGATTTTAGACTTGAACAAATTTGTTTTAGCATTATAAATTTATTTTAATTTAATTTAAATTTAATAAAAATAATGAGGAGAAGATGGTTGGGGGTGCGGTCAACGAAAAACACAAATAAGTATGATTAACTTATTTTAATGTGCCGACGTTTCGGCTAGAGTTTCTAGCCTTCTTCAGGGCTAAAAATAAAACAAGATAACAACCACAGTAAGTATAGAAAAATAAAAAAAAATAAATTTACACATACAATGAATAATTTTACAAAATAGAATTAATAAAATGAAGTGATGAGAGAAGCGGGAAATAAAATGTATACATAGGTCCACAGTAAGTAATGAATTGTTATCTTGTTTTGTTTTTAGCCCTGAAGAAGGCTAGAAACTCTAGCCGAAACGTCGGCACATTAAAATAAGTTAATCATACTTATTTGTGTTTTTCATTGACTGCACCCCCAACCATGTTCTCCTCATTTATCATCCACGGTCAACTATCTCTCATAATTAATAATAAAAATAATGTTTCATCTCATTATTTTTAGTTGGCAAAGTTCTGCATTTCAACTTCAGTCCACCATTAAGCAATTGTAATTTTGTCTATTTCTTCTCTTCTCCTTCTTCTTCAACCAATCCATATATCTTACATTGATGAGGCTGCTCTGATCTATTCCTTAAAATGTATAAAGACTTGTTTATAAACCTTCATCTTTATTTTCAACTCCACTGCTCTTTTGCCGATTATAATTTCCCCTAGTTGGTGGTACACTTTTGTTGCTTTCCTTATGTGCTGGTTTATCTCTTCATCCAACCTACCAACATTTGTAATTTTGACACCAAGATATTGGCACAAATCAACCTGTTTGAGATTCAAACCTTCACAATTTATAGTTCCTTGTTCCATAGAGCCACTTTTAGACACCACCATAATCTTAGGTTTGGTCAGGTTGATAGTCAATCCTTTTCTGCTCAGAGCTTCATCCCATACTCGTACCACTCCTTGCAAGGCTCCTCTGGTTTCTGGAATTATGAGAATATCATTGGCATGTAATAAATTATGGATAGACACAGGATGCATTTTCTAATTCCCTGCTTTTAGTTTCGGACATCTTATTCTAGATTCCCATATTATTCTACACATGTATATTACAAACAAAAATAGCTAAGGCAGTCCCCCTTGATTCTGACTATCCTGTATTCCTTGCAATACAGGTCAAGCTATGCCTGAGTTAATGGGAATTCCTTTATCCTCTAAAGTCGTTTGAGTTCTACCTGTGGTACATTATGAAATGCCCCCACGAGGTCAAGGAAGACAAGGTGAATCTTCTTGTCCTTTTCAATAAATTTATCCATTATACAGCAAAGTGTGAAATATTTTTCTTTTTAAGGGTCATATACATCATATAATTTACATATATTTTATATTTGTATTAATAGATGAATTCCAGTGGGGTGATCGAGGGTGACAAATTACCGCCCCTTCCAAGCGTGGAAGATATTGGAGGGATGCAGTATAGAAGGCTCGTCGAAACCAGATCTATAACTCCCTCTCCCACTACGATACCTATCGAGGAACCGGTGTATCAATTACAAGAGCTCAGACCTGTTTCAACGTTAGTTTTCTTTTTTTATCTTTTTTTAATAATTACATTAATCATTATATCATATTTCTAATCACAATATTATCTTTTGTTTTCTTTTTAGGCCTTCTACGACCAAGGTAAAAGCTCTTCCAACATTATCTCCTATTTCTTCGGCAGACAGCTCGCCTACATCTCAACCAAAATCATTCCCATTAAGACCAAAACTTCTAAATGTGCCTTCTGTATTCTTTTCTAAAAAAAATAAAAATGGTATGCATATATTATTATAACCTTATTTCAGATTTAAATTTTATTTACTCAAAATTAACTTATTTTATCCTTTTTAAACTCAGGTGTTTCTCCAAAGTCGCCATCATCAAAGCCGATATTTGAAGCTGAAAGCCCTGATGAACTTGCACTTGTTCAGCTGGCTTACATTTATAATTGTAAGCTCGTTAAAAGGACTCCTTCTAAAGCAATAGTCTCTCTTCCGGGTAAGAAATAATTAATTAAAATCAAATTCTTGATAAAATTATTCTATCAGAGTTTTTATTTGACAATCATAATGTTGTTTTTTTTCAATTGCTTATCAAACATTGAGGTACAGGTTAGCCTGTTATGAATGAAAGTAGTATAAGTATATAATTTATAAGATGAGCTGGTGAGAATGAAAAGAATGAAGCTTGGTTATAGAGGAGGTGTAGTTAAACCTTGGTTATAGAGGAGCGTAGAATATACTTTTGTAAATCAATAATTTGAGACGTTGAGAGAGACTAGGAAAAGTCAGTAGATGTTAGTACGTGATTAAGCCCGTAAGCCTTGGTCCTGACCAGCTTGATTTTCTTATGGCAATGGCAAGCTAGCATCAGGTGCCTTTAAATAATAAGAAATCATTTAGAAAAAGGTAACACCCAGGTATAGTACTTCTAAGATGAGTTTACCTGTGAGTGAGTGGAAGGAGATTCTTCAGGAGAGATGAGAAGAGTGCCAAACATTCTGCCGCTAACTCTCCACGCTTCCATCTTCTCTCAACTCAATCGACTGGAATTCCTTTCCTTTCCTGAATATTGTAAAATAAAAATTGAAAAGAAAATGAAAAAAATCTTAACCTATAGACTTTAGGGAGAGAGCTGGAACAAGATTCTGGAAGGAGGAAACAGTAGGTTTTCTTAGGGTTAATTGTAATATTCAGCCCTTCCAGTTTCTTGGTGCTTTTCCTTCATCCCTTCTCCGACAAATGAGTGCAGAGAAAGTTCTAGGGTGGGCAGCAATAAAATATTAAATATTTCTAAATTATACTTATACCACTTTCATTCTAATTGATCTGTGGTATGAAGGTCAGTTCTTTTAAATACTTTAACCATAAGTATTTATAGAAATAAATATAAAGTGTTTTACAAAATTTGTTTCATATTTATTCTGAATAGTCATGATGCTGTAATTTAGTTTTTTTCTTTTTTTTAGGAGAATGTATAGCAGATTATGAAATTTTAAAAGTGCTTCCATTTGATTCTAGTCGAAAATGCATGTCAATTGTTGTCAAAGCTCCCATTACTAACGAAATCATAGTCTATTGTAAAGGTGCAGATTCGGCAATTTTCCCGAGGCTGGTTAATCCACGAGCTGAAAGTTAGTTGTGCATTTTTAATTTTTGGTCATGATTTTTTAAATAATTTTCATTCTCATTTGATCGTGTATGATAAAAATATTTTTAATTCCAGGTGCGACTGAAGCTCAGGTAAATATGTACGCCTCCCAAGGTCTGAGGGTATTAGTCATAGCATCTCGTGTTATATCGGAACTTTTGTGGTCTGAATTAAATGCTGCCATCGAAGCAGCAGAAATATCTAACATTCCTGGAAATATCCGACAAGCATATTCTGCCGTCGAATGCAATTTGACATTAATGGGTAATTTTCTTATCTAAGTATTTTTATATTTTAAAAATGTTTTATATTTCTACAATTCCATAACTAAAGATAGTGCACATTGGTCATAAGTACTTAGTGATTTGTACACCTTTCTGATTGTAATATTTAGCCTGCTATGGAATTTAAAAGGATATGATCCCACATCTGTCTCATGGATTTCAATGAAACTTTTTTAGGCCTCAAAATATTGGTTCCCTGAGAATATTAGAAGCCAAAGTTTCTGAGGAGTATTGGAAAAATAATGAAATTGGCGTATGCAAAACACATTTTATTTTATATCTCTGGTTCTGATAAAGATAGAAAAATTATTTTAGTCTCTATCGTAATGCTATAAAATTAAAAAAAAAAAAACTTACAAAAACATTCAAATATTTAGCTTACTGGCAATACCAAAAAGTTTTCAAATTTGCAATTTTTGGTAGAAAACCAAGAATTTTTGCCAAAACCGAGCTCAGATTTGGATTTTGCGCTGCAAAAAAATTTCAAGCATTTATAAATGGTAGCTCATTTCAATTATAGATCATAATTATAATTTTTTAAAGAATTTTTCTCAGCCATTGAATTAAAGCAGAACTCTGCAAAAGCTTAAGATGCAAAATCTAAATATGAGCTTGGTTTTGGAATAAACTACCGTTTTCTAGAAAAATCAGTATTTCAAAGGCTCTTTGATATTCTTACCATGTATAGTATTTTATGCATTTCAATTTTCATAAAAAGTAGGAAATGGCTGTTTTTTGTGGTGCGAATTCCAAATCTGAGCTCCGTATTGGTAAAAGCTAATGGTTTCTTTCAAACATCTCTGTTTAAGCCTTCATAATATTATTAGCAAGTTCAATAATTGAACATTTCGATGTAAATATAAGAAGATGCTCAGGGTTGGGGTAAAAAAAGAACAAATAGTTTTTAACTATTTAATGTTGGACGTTTCGCACCACTTTGCAGGGCTTCATCAGGGCTGTTCAAAGCGATAGATTAAACCTATCGCTTTAAATAGCCCTGGTGAAGCCCTGCAAAGTGGGACAAAACATCCGACATTAAGTAGTTAGCACCCTGACCATTTTTTTATATTTAAAGTTATATGGTCAACTATATATGTGTAGATATATATATTTAGAGAGAGAGATCATTTTGCTGGATTATGTTCTTAGTTTTATCGTTTTGCAATAGGAGCATTAAATTAGATCAGATAGAAAACTGGCAAAAAAAAAACTCCAATAGGCAGTTCTATAAAAATATATTTCATTTAAAAACAAATTTGATCCTTTTTTCTCAACTTTATTCTTTTCAAAACCTTCCAACATTTCGACCCTCAGGTCATTTTCAAGGATACCTTTACTTTCATTTACATTTGCAAACGAATGAAAGAAAGAAGAGAAGTGGTTAGTACAAGTTTTAAATTTAAGAAAGAATTATATAGAAGAAGTTATAGATGGGACAAAGGCAATTAGCCGGCATTTTAAAGAATTTTAAAAGAGAAAATGACAACAAAGTAAAGGTATCCTTGAAAATGACCTGAGGGTCGAAACGTTGGAAGGTTTTGAAAAGAATGAAGTTGAGAAAAAAGGATCAAATTTGTTTTTAAATAAACTAAACCACTCTCAAACAAGAATATATTAATAAAAATTAATCTAAAATATATTTCCTTATATCATTCGAAAACCATTGTTCTCAAAAGCAAACCTATGTTAAGACGTTATATTGGACTTAAGGCGAATCATGGAATTTGCACAAAACTGGCTTACTGAAACTTTTAAATGTGAAAATTGTAGCAGTAATGAGACCCTAAAACATATTATACCTGAATGTCAGGCATACAAAAAACGAGAGATATTGTTCAAAGACCTAAATACACACAAATATATTATTTATGATAGTATATTAAAAGTAACAGGCCATGCAAAAATATGTTACATCCAATAATATATGTTAGAAAATCAGATATATTTAACTTAATAAATAATAGCAGTATCAAAGGGATTAGGCAAACTATCCTACAGAGATTTAATAGAATATAGTTAATCAATTTTCGGCTTTATGGAATAAACCAATGCCACCCACACGGGGGGAAAAAAGAAAAGTATAGGGACATTTTGGTACTAAAATAATTTTTTTACCTTTATCAGAACCAAAGATAAAAATATATATATATTTTGCGCAAGCTAACTTCCTGATTTTTTTCTTTTGGTTTTGACCCCCTTATATTGACAGTAGTCCAATATTTTGAGACCATGATTCACCTAAAAAAGTTTCATCAAAATCCATGAAACACTAGTGTGATACTCTTGTGAGGATGAAACTTTGAAAAGCAGGAATTTATTTATTATTATTACTATTTTTTTTTTTAAGTTCTATAATTTTAAAGATTCATAAATAGGCCATCATGAATATACAATTTTTTATTTATTAATATCAAGCAATATATTTTCAAAAAATCGTTTGATTTGAAATATTTATGATATCACTTATATTATAAATATCTTTGTATGAAATTTCAGGTGCTACGGGTATTGAAGATAAATTAGAAAGTGGTGTCCCCGAAACGCTGAAGGCATTGAGGGAAGCTGGGGTAGTTGTTTGGGTACTGACCGGTGATAAGATAGAAACAGCGACCAATGTAGCGCTCGCCTCTGGATTGTTCACTCCACAAGTGGACACGTTGAGATTAGCTGCTCGTTCGAAACATTCCGCTCAAGCTGCTATTCAGTTCTATATAGCCGAACAAGACCGACCCACGAGGTATTTGGTTATTATATTTTATGTTGTTGTAATAATGTGTATATAGGTTGATATAATCTTCTAAATTATAAAAACAGGCCATATACATCTGTCTGTTACAACTCACTCAATGAAATTTTAAGATTTTAGTTCAATTAAAATTTACTTTTTTTTTTTTGTTTTTTAGGAGCAACAGCGCTGTCAGTGGAAGATCAGGAAGAAGTAACAGGCAAAAGGCAGTGATTGTTGATGGAAAAACTTTAACGTGAGTACTATTTTTGATGTAATTTATTTATCATCATATATATTATTTATTATATATTTATTATTTTCTACATTTATATATTAAAGTTAATAACATAACACATTTACTTACTGTATTTATAATTAGTTTTTAATATGAATGTATACAAATAAAAAAAATTTTTTTTTTCTTTTTTATAATTGTTTTATCATTTACAACTGTTGAGATAAGTACGAGGGTGGTTTGAAAAGTTCTTGGAATGTACTAGAAAGAAGTGTCTTACCTCGGTGGAACTGCTTTTATTTTTCAACATAGTCTCCCTGTAGACTAATGCATTTGGTCCAACGATGTTCCAATGCCTTGACTTATCTCGAAAATGAGATTCCTCCACACCTGTAAAATACCTCTCCAATTCAACTCCTGTCAGTTCTTCCGTTGTAAGAAATCTCATACCACAATTCATACCTCAGTTCATGAAGTTGCCATATAGGACTTGTGTGGAGGCAAGCGTTGTCCTGATGAAAGATGACTTTTTTCCTTCCCAAACCACGCCTTTTTTCGCGGATCTTTTCCTGTTGTTGGTCTAGGAGGTTTGCGTAGTATTTCCCCATAATTATTTGGTCTATAGGAAGATAATCTATCAGCAGAATGCCTTTTGCATCCCAGAAATCTGTGGCCATGACCTTTCCGGCCGAACATATTGCCTTTGCTTTCTTTGGTGGTGGTGGTGACTCAGCATGTTTCCACTGCTTTAACTGCTGTTTTGTCTCTGGAGTATATTAGTGGACCCAAGTTTTACCTGTAGTCACAAACCAGTGCAAAAAATCTTGTTAGTTGTGCTGGAAATGGGCCAGATTTTGTTCAGACATTTCCAACCTGGTGCGTTTATGGTCCTATGTCAAGAACGCAGCACCCATCTTGCGTATCATTTTTTCATCCCCAATTCTTTGGTTAAAATATGATATACCCGTTCATATGATATCCTTACAGCTTCAGCAATCTCATGCACTTTCACTCAACAATCCTCTATGATCTTTTTATGCTCTGTTGCGATAAATTCTGGGGTCGGAGCACTGTTTGGCCGTCCACTACACGGATCATCATCTAAGCTCTCTCAACCAAATTTAATCTCGCTGGTCCACTTGGTAACAGTTGAATATGAAAAGGAGCAAAGTCCATCAGTATGTTCTGAAAGTCACCATGAATTTCCTTTGATTTCATACCTTTCTTTACAAAGTATTTGATCACTGCTCGAATCTCAATTTTTTCCATTGTCACAAATCACTACATATAAAACAACAACAAAGTTATCACTACCACTCACACCACGTATTCAGTCACAAAGGATGTGTGATTATTGCACAGGAATCTTGTTGCTCTAGCATGAGCACCGACATCTAGCGGTGATTTCGAGAACTTTTCAAACCACCCTTGTATTTGTTTTTTTTGTCCTAAGTCTTCTACTGAAGATCTATACAGGCACAAAGTGACTTTAACTGTATCTTGGCTTTAAGATATATGTAGTGGTTGTAAATATCTCACTGCTCATTGCTTTGAGTCATTTTAATCATTGTTAGGTATTCATTCAATCCAGGAATGTTGTGGTAGTTCCCAACCTGACTAACAATTAAATCAATATAAAAAACTTGTAATAAAATTGAAAAGCTAATAGTAAGTTATTCAATTACATTAAATAGGTTTAATTTTTTAAAGGAATATTTTTAAAAAGGTTTTTTATTTTCTTACAGATTCATTTTAGATCCACGATCCAATTTGACTCGACCTTTTCTTCAGTTAACCACATATTGTACCGCAGTATTGTGTTGTCGGGTTACTCCGCTCCAAAAGGCTTATATTGTGAGAGTTGTAAAGGAACAACTTAAGATGAGAACTCTCGCTATAGGTAAACATAATTTTGTGTTTAAAAATTATTCACATATTTGTTTTATTTTCTATTACTGATTATTTTTATTTAATTTTTTTTTAAATTATATTTCTTCTGCTATAGGTGACGGTGCTAATGATGTCTCCATGATACAAGCTGCAGACGTCGGCATTGGTATATCAGGTTGTGAAGGTATTCATGCTGTTATGGCTTCCGATTTCGCCCTTCCTAAATTCAGGGTTCTTCATAAACTTCTACTCGTCCACGGCCATTGGGCTTATCATCGATTGGCTAATATGGTCTTGTACTTTTTTTACAAGAATGTTGTATGTTCAACTCTTATATTCCTATTATATTTTATGATTTGCTTTTTTATTTTATGATTAATAAATATTTTTTCTTTTCAGACATTTGTGTTTTTAATATTTTGGTATCAGCTCTACTGTGGATTTTCAGGAACTGTAATGATCGACCAAATGTGTTTTATGTTGTATAATCTATTTTTTACATCATTACCTCCTCTTGCTATCGGTTTGTACTTATTTTATTATTTTTTATGATCCTTATAAAATATCAACAATTTCAAAAATTCATTTTCAATTTATTTAGGGGTTTATGATAAAGATGCTCCTGTAAAATATACTGCTATTAGAAAAATTATTACTTTCAAGGCCTCATTTGTACAAATCGGGGAGACTCAGCCTTGCGTATAAAGCTCACCTATTTTGGATCACTATAGCCGATGCCGTTTATCAAAGCTTGGTTATATTTTTCGTTTCTGTTGCTGTAAGTTTTTTTCTTATTCAATTACGTTTATATGTTACATTTAAAAGTATCTACAATTTGTTTTCTTCTTTTTTTAGGCATATTCTGAAACTGAAATTGGAATTTGGGAGTTTGGATCAACAATTACAACTGCATGTCTGTTAGCTATGATTCTTCAAGCCATGATTGTGACAAAATCATGGGTAAGCATTGAGATGAAATAAAATTTCCTATATATTTTTTTTTCTATTCTTATTAATTGAAAAGATATCTCAAACTATGTTCTGTAAATACAGTAATTGTTAACCTTTTTGAAGGTTTGAAGAACTAGTTTTATTTACTTTCAATAATCGTCGACTCTAATGTTTTTCTAATATATTTTTTTATTTACATTACAGACTATTTTGCACATTGCTTCAATTGTCATTTCCGTTGGCGCCTACTTTTTATTCTTCATAAGCTACAACTTTGTCTGCATGCAATGTTATGGCCTGTCATCAAACACTTGGGTCTTGAGGAACACTATATTAGATCCAACATTTTATTTTGTCATAATATTCTCATCTATAACTGCGGTTTTACCAAGGTAAATAAAATAAAATAATAATAATGTTGAATTATGAGCAAATAAAAATGTCAGCTTGCTTATTTTTTTCAACCTTCAAAATACAATACTAAACTTATCACCAGTAACCACTTAAATAAATTGAAATGTAGTTACATTATTATCATCACTGATCCTGTACATCCATCATCCAATTCATTTACCATCATCACAGATCATATACAATCCATCATCCAATTGTCCTGTTCTCATCCAATTCCATTACCATCATCACAGATCATATACAATCCATTATCCAATTGTCCTGTTCTCATCCAATTCCATCACCATCATCACAGATCATGTACAATCCATCATCCAATTGTTCTGTTCTCGTCCTGTTCCATTTCTATCATCACAGATCTTATACAATCCATTAGTTGCTTGTTCAGTTATCATTCAATTCCAATAGTTATTAAAGTTTAAAAATGTTCAAAACAGAAACATGAACTATGAGCAACTAACCTATCAAAACGACAACAGACAAAATGGTGTAGAGCTCAGCTGGTCTGTAGTGTGATGTCATTCTCCATTTAGCAGACCTATTAACAAACTCTCAACCGTGTTAAATTTTGTATTGTTGTAACACGCTAAAAGAAAGAAATATTTCTCCATTCAACACAACTTTTTCCATTTATCACATGTTAAACTGAAGATCATGAATACCCCTAATATTGGAAGAAAATGTGAATGTATTGAGTAAATATCAAAATATTGCGATATAAAAATTATGAAAGCAGGGATTAAAAAAGAAAATAATATATATGTATTTATGTGAAAAGAAAATTAGTAAATATATCTAAAAAATGAAATTATTATCTTCAGTATCCAAGGTATACTGTGCATATATCAAGAATGGATGGTGACACACCAATTAAGAAAATATTGTTTGGAAATATAAATTAAAAAAAAAAGAAAATACGGCCACGACAGAGATAGGCAGGTGAAGTTAAAAAAAATCAACAAATCTTGCCAGGCAGATGCTAGTATAAGATGTTGATATAGAATTCTTTTATCTCATCATAATCTACACATTGTTTTTATTGGTGCCCTTGCAGCCTAGAATATTTTCTAAGAGTTCTTGTAACTGTACTATGCTGGTATTTTGAACACTACTGTACTAACACATTGTCTCACATATCACCACATATTTTGTCTTGTGATTTGGTTATGTTTACTCACAACTGTGTATTAACAATTACAAATATTTATATTATCACACTTTATTATATAATTTAAGTTTATTTTAAAATAATTTTTCTTAATTCAAAATTGGTTTAGGCCCAATCATTTAGGATAATCGGTGCTCCATTTCGCGTACTTTTCAAGTTATTTAAAATATTATCAATACCTTATTAACCTCAAAATCCTTTGATTTAGTCACTATCTAAAGTATTGATATGTATTAAGCCATACTTTATTTTGAGTGCTAATTTGGTCGTGGATTTACTCTTTTGTCTCATTCCAGGTATGCATATCATTGTTTGGAGCAAATCATGTGGCCTAGTGAAATACAACGGGCAGTGAATGAATTTAAAATGCAACCTCCTAAAGATGAAAACTTTCTTGTATCTTGGTCAAGATCTACCTCAACATCATCCATCTACAGGTAAATTTTAGTCAATTTTCATTTCATTCAAGAGGTTTCCAGGATTATGACCTGAATTTTATGAATGAGCCCCCAAAACTTTAAATTTACTCTTTTAAATTAATTCATTCACTACGAAAATAAATGTTTAGGGCTTTCTTTCTGTTGAAAACAGTAAAAATATTTTCTTATAAAATGTTGTAATTATGTTCAGTATTTTGAATACCGCTTTAACAGAGGGTCAAAATTTGAATAATATATTTCACTTTTAGAAATACTAGAGATGGAAACCTCTCCTTATTCTTTAAAATCTTTTCATAATTATGAGAGATAGTTGACCGTGGATGATAAATGAGGAGAAGATGGTTGGGGGTGCGGTCAATGAAACACAAATAAGTATGACTAACTTATTTTAATGTGCCGACGTTTCGGCTAGAGTTTCTAGCCTTCTTCAGGGCTAAAAACAAATTATATACACTTATGGTTGTTATCTTGTTTTGTTTTTAGCCCTGAAGAAGGCTAGAAACTCTAGCCGAAACGTCGGCACATTAAAATAAGTTAGTCATACTTATTTGTGTTTCATTGACCGCACCCCCAACCATCTTCTCCTCATTTAAAATCTTTTCTATGTATTATTTTTATATTTTTTTTAATTTTTTGTTTTTTATTTTTTCAGAACTGAATACGCCAGCAAAACACCGACAACTCTCACAGCGATTGGTTGACTGATCAGTATTACCTCAAAAAATTTTATAGTATTTAAAGGAAAATATTTACCATTTATATTTTTCTGCAAAATGTAAAAAGAAAACAAATTTTAAAAACAAAATCATGCATACTATAAGCGTGATGTATATGCATGTCCCTATATTTGTGTATATGTACATATATCCAGTTTATATATTCTTGCCAATTGTATTGTTGTCATTAATTATGAATATTTATGATTGTTATTAAAATTGTTGATTATTATATATTTTTAACATATGTAATTGAATTTTCCTATCTTGCCATGGTCCATTACTTTGATATGAGTTTTCCACTTAACTAGCTCAATTTATCTATCACGATTTGTATTATATATTTTATAAATCGGATGTATTATTTTCTAGTTTTTAATTATTGGTATAAAAATTACTATTTCTTGACATATCAAATTATATCAATTTTGTGTTCTTTTTATTCTTACTATACAAATATATATATATTGTTTGTTCAATTGATTAGAATTATTTTTCTTCTCATAAAAAAAATTAATCAAACATGTTTCAGAAGGTATCTCACGTGTTTATTGTTATATGTGATACCTGTACTTAGGATATATTTATTAGATTATCAATTCTCTCGTGTGTGATCGGCAATATAAAGATACAATAACTAATTATCAATTACAAAGCCTTATAATGTGCCACTTTTAATACATATTTTTACATAATAATATGTAAATTAGCAAATGCTGATAAATTATATTTTGTTATGCTGTACATTGTGTAAAGATAAAGATTTATATATGTGTAACTCTTTAAATGTGCTAGGTGAATATTTAAAAAAATAAAATAAACAAAAACTGAATAATTGGTTGTAAATTATGTATAATATAACAAAATTATTTATTTATACTTATTTTAATATTAAGCATGAAAAATGTGATAATTAATTATATTTGGCCGTTTTCTTTTATGCTTAGTTTCATGGAACTTATTTCTGTGCCATGCTTATTTTTGGCTTAGAAATATCGAATTATTTTTAATTTCGATGATCTATTTCTTATGAGTGATCTATATACCTTATTTTATATGTGTAATCATTTCAAGGTAAAAAGTCATAGTATATAATAATAGATTATTGATGTTTTCTTTCTAAAATTTGTTTTCAATCATAAACCTGCTTATTCTAATCCAATTTATAATTTACATCAAAAAATGTTTAATTTTTTTAAAAGAGCTTAACTTGAACCATTACCTTGCAATTTAATAATGAAAAAGTTATTTGTTGTCATCATTGGAATATTATTGTTTAATTGAGGCACTCTGTCATAAAACATGGTAACTGAAAAAAATAAAAACTTTCATAATGTTAAAATGTTTGTTAATTACAGTGTTTTGTCCTGAAGCTGGAGTTGTTATAACTTAATATCAACATTGTTTCTTTAAGAATAAATATTTCCTAAAATGATTTTTGAAATCAGTCCTAAAGAATCCAGTGAAATCGAAAATTTCAATTCACTCTAAATGTCAGGTACCGTGTTTTACGACCAAATATTTCAATCAGCATAATTCAAAAATTATGTCAATAATATGGATATCGATGTTGAGCCGCCAATACCTCCCATCTGAAAATTTGTCTGATTCTTTATTTTCCTATGTATTTCATCTGCAATAAGTATAATTAAAATGATATTTCATTATTAATCATAGTATGAAAACCTATTTTTTTAAATAAAACCGTTAGATGGCAAAAAATAGATAATTTATGTTCCTCTTTGTCGAGTTAGTTAATTTGCAGAAAGGAAGTATTGGTTGATCACTGTCGATATGCTTTTATCTTAAGTGTAAAATTAATTTACTTACTTCTTATAAAATTTGTTTATTTTTTTCTAGAACTTTAATTATCAACACAGTGAATAGGTTTTACATATTTATTCAGAAAATAAGAATCATCCTCAGTATGTTTGTTTAAAACATATGTTTTTTTATCATTAGTTTTTACTTAATATACATAAGAAAATATCCAATGGTGTTTCAGAAAAAATTGTATAATTATGATAATTGTAAAAAAGTCAATTCCACAAATATATTGGGACCAATATTGTAGACTGTCATTCCATTGATTTTTCCATCCGTTATCTTTCTATTTTTATTTGTTACTTTTAATTTACTTCAAATCAAAAACTTTAGCCATTTATTTTTAAATATTAGTACAATTTTATAACAGTGATTACTTCATCATTATAAGCCTTAATTAGTTTCTCATTCATTATTTTCTAGATAAGTTTACATTTTTGTAAATGTCTGACTGTATTAAAATGTATATTTTTATGTTATTTTGAATACAATATTTAAAATGAAAACAGATTTTGTTTATTATCATTCCCTAATCCCATTTTCATAGATGGTGTATTTATGTGGCATAGTCCAACTATAGTTAGTTGCCTTTTGTTGTATTATAATGAGAGGGACATTATCAAAATTATTTCAAATCGATCCATCTTTGTGACATAAACTATTTGAGGAGTATTTTTGGATTGTTTGAAGACAATTTAAAGAATCTATATTCTCAAATATATTATATTCAAATGAAGATATTAAATTCAAATAATCTGAGTAAAGGCGGAAAGAAAAAGGTATGGTTAGATTAATCAATGTATTTAAAATGGTAAATTTTAATTAATTTATTAAATAAATGACACTTTTTAATAAATTTATATAGTTTTTTGAGAAAGATTTATAATTTCAGGCAATAGAAATAGAACCTCGGTAACTTATACGATGTGCTCTAGGTTCGCTGCCTACCGATATCTATTTGTGGCAACACTGTAGCTTGCATTTTGTCTGTTTCTTTATCCCTGTGAAAAATGCCTACCGCAGCTGTAGCTAAGTTAGAGAAACAGGGGTCTTTAGATGCTAATGACCCTTTACGGCAAGGTATGGTCATGGTAGAACATAAAATACGGAATCTGGAGAAAAGGAAGGTAAGACAATCCCAAGTATCGGCTTATATTGCGACTCAAATACCTACTTGGCACTTAGTACGCCATATTTGCCATGTGCTTATTGGTTTCATTTTCGGCGTTAATCTTCTCTGATTTTATATTTCATTATTAGTTTTAACTGTGTTTTGTTTCAATCTTTCATTACTACAAGCCGGTATACGTTATCAGTGAAAATATGACGAATTTAAAGAAGCCGAAATCGGTGGACTATGCAGCGTGTTTAACCCAATGCTATCGTTTTAGGCTAAATTGGATGGATATCGTGATTTGCAAAAGAGCGGAAAGGACCTGAATACTGATCAGTTGGAAGCTATCTCCAAGTATGATGCAGTCATTCAACAATTGGAATTCGCCAAAGAACTCTCAAAGCATTTGGCTAGCCTTGCCAATGATGCTGTTAAAAACATCAAGAAGCAGGCCAGGAAAGATGCACAAGAAAAAGCCCAACAGGATTTGTCCAGGACCAAAGAAATGTTAATGATACAGGTACATGAACATTTAATTATTAATTGAGATTTACTTTGTATGATTTCAATGTCTTGTGTAATGATATATGAACTACATGTTACTGACAGTTTAAAAGATTCATTATCTACGAATTCATAGTTTTCTCTGTTAGTTATTTGATTAATTGACCAAATGTGTAATTTTACTACAAAAAAAATAGGTGACATCTTAAGTTAACTGTTAATTTTCATTTTATACACCTATGAGTTTAATTTCTCCTGCAAGCTCTTGTTGTTTAGCTATTTAAAACATTAATTTAAAAACCCTTATCGGACAACTTCCAAGTTCATGTTCTTTTGTTTATTTCTGTTCCTATGGAATTATCTGCAATTTACTATCTTAACATTTTGATAATTTCACATTAAACTTACTATTCCTTTGACCTTATCACACCCATAACTTAGTGATCTGTAATGTACTATGAGGCTTCTTTCTAGGAAATAATATATAAATTAAGGTTTATTTTCTGTTACTTATTTACACAGGCTTATGATTTTCCTGGTTTTATCGGATTTCTTACTTAGTTATAACCTAAAGATCTAGATTGATATCAAGTTTCAGTGTTGATATATTTTTTTCTGATAGTAAGTTTATAGCAGCTCAAGTGATTTTTACTTCAGGGTACTAAAGAAATATTGAATAGTTAATAAAGATATATTCTTTTGTTGTCTATTTTGATAATCAGTTATTGAACAGAGGCATGATCTAATATATGGCAGGAGCTCAATAATTAAAAAAAGTTGGTAAATGGTGTATTATCTCAAATTTTGAGTGGAAATTGGTTTAATAACGATATAGCTTATAGTTTTATGAGGTTAGTATTTGTTTACTATTTTCTTGTGGATAGTTTAATTTAGTTCTTTCCTCCAGGTAAATAATGTTCTGTTTTACGGGCAATAAATGATGATTAATGGATTCCCCTTCATTTGTTTTTGTAAATGAAATTTTCCTAATCTGATATTGCCCATCTTTAAAATATTGTTCTTGTTGTGTTTTTATCTAAAATTAAGTATTTTAATAGCCATGGCTTCTTTTATTATTACAAAACATGTTATATGTTTAAACAATATATGTTGTATTAATGATTATTAAATTCCCTTAAACACTTGGTATAATTTGTTTCGTCTGAGCAGTGGAAGCGTTTGTATTATAACTTGCTAATCTTATTTGTTATAATTTACATTTTTTTTTTTTCATTAGTTAAGTATATTGCTAAGATTTATTTGATAGAACTTAATGAACTAAGTTGGTTGATTCTTTATTTCCTCAATTGTTTCGCAATAAATTATAGCGGACTTTTCGTCTATTGAATTTTGTTTACAATAGTATTAATTTTCTAATATTCAAACAAGTTTTCAAAAATTTTGAAATTTAATAAACTATTACCAGAATTTCATCCCCCCCCCCTTCCAGGCCATTGCTGACTTACAGGAAAGAGGGGAAGAGTATCTGCAAAGTACTACCCCATTATAACCATGGTAGGGGTAAAGTGCTCCAACTTACTTCAACTACAGATTAAATACCTCCTTCAATTTTCAGTTGCAAATTAGTTTCCTTTATAAATTTGAAACATGATTATTTTGAAAGATTGTAAATTGCTCCCCATAAAATAGGGGCTATCAGTTTTTCATTTTTTTTTTTTTTTTTTTCTGATTCCACTCTTTATTAGAACCCTTCTTCTCCGGGCCATTGGTTCTTCCTGCGGTGTCCTCTCTTTTGCCTGGAAAAGTTGTAGTGACCTTTGTCATCAAGTTTTTTATATATACCTCTATTTTAGTTGAACTTCATAGGTCAAATCTTTTTAAACAAAATAAATATGTAAGTTTTTATTTTAATTCTCACATATTGATTTACATGACAAACTTCTGCCCAAGTCATGCCATAATTTGAGTAATTGTGTTGTGCTTATTTCTATTACCCATCTTGACAATTTAGAATTGAATGTCTAAGGGCGAGAATGTGACAAGCCACAATTAGAAGTGGTCTATTATTTCATTTTTAAGCTACTCGAAGTGTAAGTTTGTCTTATGTTTATCTATAATATTTTGGAATATGAACTCAACAACTTCATCTTGATGTTTTATTTATTTTGTTGTTGTGATTTTACTGCCTCAGCTCTTCAATTCTTATTTAGGCATGTGATTCTTAACTTGATTGAAGAATATATTATTTTATCAACAAAAACCAGTGACTTTTGGTAGTATTTAGTGTAATGCAATGCAATATGTGTTCTAATCACGTAACCATCCGGATACATTTTACTTTAAGCTACTATAATCAATAAATTTTTTATTAATTGAAGTAGATTCCAGATATCCAAGGTCGTCACGGTTAAACACGCCTCAGTGATTTTTTACTATAGTTAGAAACCAATTAAACTTTATAGGCTATAAAATGCTTTAATGTAACCAATTGATGCACTTTTATTTATTAATTATATACGGTAATCACATTTCCTGATATTAGCAATGTATGATGATTGATGGATTCCCCTTCATTTTTTATAAATGAAAATGTTCCTACACTGACATTGCTAGTACTCATTTTTTGGTTGATTTGTTATTAAAGATTAATACAAAATTATGTAAATCTATTATTACAGTTTGGGTATTAGATAATTACATTTCTATCTTTTGTACACTAATTATAACTTTTGCTCCATAAAAATAGTATTTAATAGGAAGATAATCTGGGTCTGATCAAAATAACTCAAATCGTAATTAAACTATTTTCCCCACTTTGCCGGGTTAAATAAAAAAAATAAAAATTAAATTTTATATAAATATATTTTTAGGCCTGATGCGGCAAAACATTGATTTACAATAAATAGTCTAATTATTATTATTTATTTTAACCTCACCTGACCTTCTATCATACATCTTCTATTATATATTACACACTGTCAATCAACAATCTTCCAAAAATATTTTTTTGGTAATGTATTATTATTATTATTTTTGGGAGCACAGGTAGGGTAACTCCAAGGACCCTGAGTTCAAATCCGGCTGGGCAGAAAATTATTTTCTGTATTTATGATCTGGAGCCCTCCGAGGGCCCACCCAGCCTCATTAATATGGTACCCTTAATTAAGTAAAAATTGATTAGTCGCCCTTCATGGGTTGTAGCGGTACAGGTTTTTATTTATTTATTTTTAATGTTTTATGAATGATGAATTCCCCTTCATTTTTTATAATTGAAACTATCCCTATGCTGACATAGCTAACACTCATTTTTTCTCCAATTATGGTTCATTTTTCAATGATGCTTTACGCTGGTTGTTGCCATTTATTGTTAAAGGTTGATGTGAAATGAAGTAAACTAATAAAGCTTTTGGTGAAATAATTCTGTTGATATCTTTTT
>NW_027115366.1:1479956-1506058 GCF_000696795.3 Halyomorpha halys | reverse complement strand
AATGTATGATGAATGATGGATTCCCCTTCATTTTTTATAAATGAAAATGTTCCTATGCTGACATTACTAACATTCAGTTTTCACCAATTTTTTTTCTATCATTATTGTTAATTACACTGGTTGTTGCCATTTATTGAGAAAGTTGATGTGAAATTTATTTCTGTTGGCAACTTATTATGATTGATGGATTTCCCTTGATTTTATTCATTGATTCTTCTAGTACTCATTATTAGTTAGATGATGGTACATTTTTGATTGATATTACTTTAATTGGTTGATAAATGTTCATTTGAAATTAAATTAACAGATTGGAACAGTTTCAATAATAAATAATTGTATTAATTTCTTTTTATACTAACTATAACTTTTCATGAATGGAATATGATTCGGGTGCGGTCAAAAAAACTCAAATAGTAAATAATTATTCTATTTTTAATGAGCCAACGTTTCGCCCCACATTGCAGGGCTAGAAAAGATACAAACACTTGACATAGTTACAAGAAAAAAACCATAAGTGGAATAAGTTTCATTGTATACCCTACCCCTGTTATGTTCCACTTATTTTTTTTTGTAACTATGTCAATTGTTTGTATCTTTTTTAGCCCTGGCGAAGCCCTGCAACGTGGGGCGAAACGTTGGCTCAATAAAAATAGTATAATTATTTACTATTTGAGTTTTTTTTACCTCACCCGGACCATATTCCATTCATCTATACACACGGTCAATCATTAATCATCCAGTATAACTTTTTATGTCCCATGTAAATAAATTATATTTCATGGCAATGTATGATGATTGATGGATTCCCCTTCATTTATTATAAATGAAAATGTTCCTATGCTGACATTGCTAGTACTCATTATTAGTTAGATTATGGTACTTTTTTGATTGATGTTGCTTTCATTTGTTGCTAAAGGTTATTTGAAACAAAGTAAACCAATTATTATGGTTCTGGTAAAAAATAATTCCATTTATTTATTTTCATTAATTATAACTTTGTTCTGTGGATTCTCCTTCATTGTTTTATAAATAAAAGTCCCTACACAGGAACACATTCTGGAGTTCTGATCAATATCTATTCCTCGGGTAACTGTCATTAATTTTTTTTTTTTTTTTTATGAAAAAGTAAACAAACATATTCTTATTTATTAATAACTTTAGTGACCATAACTGTACTTATTATAATATTCCAGCTAACGATCACTGTATTTTTAATAATTATACTATATAAAAATTGATGTTTTTAGGAAGTACTTACAAGCATGGGACAAGATGCTGTCAGAGAGGACTTTCTCCAAGGTAAAACAAAAGTAACCATCACTTCGGAAGAACTCCAGCAAATCGATGAACTGTTTATTGAGCTTACTACCAAGAGGGAGGAGCATATTGCTTTTCAGGTATACGCACTTTTATTTAGTCATCGCTTATAACTTAATCAGGCTAATGAATTAATATAAATGCTTTAAAGCGTATTTGTATTTAGGGGGGGTATAGATTTTTTTAAACTCAAGAAATGTTACATGACTTATTTGTAAGTTATCTTCTTAATATTTTTATTTTACTAGAATAGTAAATAACTGGAATTGTCTTCGTTGTGATTATATAATAACATATGACAAATATATATAGTTAGTTCATTCTTATAGAACTTCTGATAATTCCCTAGTTGGAAGGGCATAACTCTACTTCATTCCCGAGCAAAAGTAAAGCCAATGAGTGGGGAGTTGGCCACACTCACTATGTGCTAATTTACTTTGACATAAATAGCGATTCCACGCATTAATATAATAATTATCTGTAAAACCGTTGATTTTATTGCAATTGTGAATAGAATAGAAGTTTTAATGAATGTTATTTTCATTAATTTAATTTATCATTAGTGAAAATCCATGTAGCCATTCTCGTGAATTTTGTTCTATTTAAACCAATAAATTTCAATTCTAAGCAGTAGTAAGGATACAAACATATATTTACTTTTATAAAAAGTAGAAACTGCGTATACATATGTACGGGTTGGTAGGGAAGGATTTTCTTATATTTTTGTATTTGATCTCTTGTGAGATTGTGACATGTCGTACATTGACCAACTTACTCGCTATAAGTGTTTATTTTAAAGGTAAGATAAGTAATGCTTCCACAGAGAGTGGGAGTGACTAGCTCTCATAGTTTTTCTAATTTAGTGGGTTCCAATTTTTAAGTATTACTCAAATTAACTATCGTAAGTCTCCTCTTTCTATAATAAGTAAATGTTTTTAAAGTGATATAGGACCATCGCAAAATTGATATTTTTTTTCATAACTTCCTTTATTATTATATTTGTTTAATGCATACATATAACAGGGAAGTAATATATGTACTCCTGCAATATTTCACAGGTATACATATATCATTTGCCTGTTGTATGTATTAAACAAATATAATAATAAAGGAGGTTATGGGGGAAAAAAGGGGGTGGTTATTGGGGCTGGTCAGCCTGGAAAGATTGTATTATGTTTACATTTCATGAAACTATTGATTTCTCTATTGAATGTATAATTATTTTTGATTTGATAAATTTTATTATACTTTTTTTTTACTTGTATAAAACTGTTGACTAATTATAGAAATCTATTTTGTCTCTTTCAGGACATGTTTCAAGGTCCAGCAGAAGTGATGTCGCATCTTCTTGAGGGTAAGAACAAGGAAACATGTGGTACAACTTATGCAGCTCTCAAGGCAAAACTTTTGGATATTGCTAAATGTGGATATTTTGACAATGCGCAACCTGAACCAGTTGTAAGTATCTTAACATTATTTTTCTCCATATTTATTATTACAGTTACTTCTTTAAACCAAAAACACGTGAAATTTTTATTTAAATGTTGTAAATCTGAACTCGACAAGAAGTCATACTATTTTGTTATAATTACAATCTTCTGTATGTTTTTTTCCTTTCTTGTTTCTATTTAGGTCTAAAACAAGTAGGTATATGACTAAATATTCACTTACACATCTAAATAATTCCACTTATGTGCACTGATTCAGGTACACACTTTGCACATTTCACAAATAACATGATACTTGTTTAAATGTACATCAGAGAGCAACCATGAATTATTTTATTTTTTTTAAATGTTCTCAATTATACTTTATTTATAATCTTTACACTTTCTATGATAAATTTTAACAAATAAGGTTGACTGTGATAAAGTTTCAATTTAATGTGAATAATTGACTAATTAGGGTAATCTGTGGACTGATATAAATGACCTGGGCAAAATAGCCTGCATAAAATTGTATTAAGATTGTCCTTCAAGATGGCCGAAATGTTGTCGGACTTATAAAGGAATAAAAAGTGATTTGAGGTTAGAATGGATAAAATTTTATTTATTTAAAAAATATTCTCTTTTGATTCTAATTCTATTCTTAAAGTTAGATGTTATAATTATACAGCATTGGTTTACGATGTGAGAAAGTATTGGAAAAGCAGGGATTTATTATATATTTATCTTTATGTTGTAATATTTAATTTTATAAAAAACAAAAAAATTATCTGAATTTTGCGACTTGGTACTATGGTTACTCTATATTTTTTGGGTTGCTATAGAAACATAACGTAACTAACACTTCTGAATAGGAAATTTTACTAATTTTTTGATTAATAAATGACTAATAAATGTTTAATTTATTATCAGAATATTTGACTGTTGGAGAAAGCATTGGTTATTTATAACAGAGCAAGAAGTTATAGAATTGATTTTTTATTTTTTTCTATTTAGTTCTAAAATCAATGAATTTTTAGAGAAAAAAATTTTTTTATTAGGTAATATGAAGGAAGATCGTAAAAAATCTCATTATACAAGATCTTCCGGTTTTTGCTATTTTCTTTCTATTCAAGTAAAACATGAAGATATTTAGTTTAAAAAATATGTTTACTAGATAACACCATACTTTGTATAAGATTACATTAGTTGAAAATTGACTATAAAATAATTAAAAATTATGAGGAGGAGATAGGGGTGAGGTCGGTAAAGAATTGATATTATTGACTGCACTCTCAACCATCTTCTCATATCATAATTAAAAATTAGAAATACTGTATAGTGAGTGATAAAATATTTACCATAAAAATTAAAATAACAGTTATTATTGTTGCAAAACATAAAATGAATGAGCTTCATGAGAACAATTTTTTTTTTACTCATCTGTCATAATTGAACTGAACATTAATAATAATTAATGTTTTGTCTTGGTGATTGGTGACTTCGTGACACATTATCATGAATCATTAATAAGCAGATGGCAATCTCATTTTTGTTGTAGTAAAAGAATTATTTAGTCCACGTTTTGGAGGGGAGTATAATAGATCATTATTAAACAGTTCCCAAACTAGGTGCCATGAGCGAATTCCATTTTCTAAAAATAGCAAATGTATAGCTTATTACAGCATTTACTTTGTGCTATTTTTCTCTTCTTTTCCTTCATTTTCAACCTCTCAAGGATAATTTTGCTACAATTTTATTTATTTTTTTTATTTTTCTGGGTGCGGTCAGTCAAAAGAACTTGAATAGTGATCAAACTAATTATTGTGATCCAACGTTTCACACCACTTTGCAGGGCTAAAACGTAAACTAATGTTACTAAGTTAAAGAATAGATAACGTAAAACAAAAGTAAACTAAGTTGTGACTAAATATGATATAAAATATGTGAAAATCTATATAAAAATGAACAAAGTAAAATAAAAATTATATAAAGAGTACAAATTAACTAGAATTACAAAAAAGGAATTAGACAAATAATGAAAAGGTAAATAATAACAAATAAATCAATACAGTACCCACTAACAGAAGGGAATATGATTAAAATAAAGGTGTAGAAAAAAAGTAAAATAAACAAACTAGGATAGCTCTAACGTTGGCTCACGATGAATAGTTTAATTACTATTTAAGTTGTTTTGACCGCACCCGGGACCATCTTCCTTTTATATATTACACACAAATCAGTTAGCAATCTTCCAAATTTTTTTTTTAGCTCACCAAGGGTGTTGTGAAATGTTTTTGCCCAACAAGGTTACCATGGTATAACAAGCTAGGGAACTGTTGATTTATTAAGCTATCATGTAATATTATATTAGCTATCATGTAATGTTATTTTATATGTAATATTATATCATATAATATAGTATTAGGCAGAGTCTAAGAAATCATCGCGGTGTTGTTCATTTAATATTATGCGATTAGTTTTTGTTTTTTTTATTTTTACTCTCAGACTTAATCTATTAAAGAGAGATGGGAAAATAAGAATTATTTTAGGTTTTAATTTTTATTTAGTTGTTTTTATAACATTTAGATACTTCATTTTATTATTTATTTATGTTTTTCTTCAAATAAAGAAAGTTTTGGTTCTTGTTAGGGAGTTCTGTAGATAACCAAATACACCTAAGAAAAACTTTTCCCTATCTCGACTCGACCTCTATTGGTATTGTGAAAAAATAATTCTTTTTAAGAGAAATATTGTTAGAAGTAAAACTGCTCTTATTGGAATCTTCTTGATACTTTATTTTTTAAAAAATTACTATCTGATTACATAAAAAATATACTTTGTACATGTAAGCATAAAAAAAACAAATGCAAGATAAAACTTAGGAATAATCTTAATAAAACAAATATAAAATAAAAATAAACATATATGTTATTTTATATATATATATATATATATATATATACATACATATAATAAAACAATGAAAGAAAAAAAAATTAATGTCTGATACAAGCCTCTTCTCAAGATTAATACAAATTGTTGAAGGTAAATTCCCTTAGTTAGCACTGATCTTCCAAAGCTTAATAGGACAACTCAGGCTGTTTGTCCCTGATGTCAGTAGTTGAGGTCCAGAGCAAGTAATAACATTTCTGTGGGGAAAAAATACTAGATAGGTAACGGACGTCCTAGCAATATTGATGCAAAGCTACCTACTCCCATCAGTATTAGTATACACGTTAACAAAGACTAGCGTAAACTATCAAAGTCCATCCAACCTGCTTATGATGGTGTTTCTCTGGCTTACTTTAATACATAAAAATAGGATTTGTTTTGAATGTAATTTAATTAATTTACAATTTTGACTGAACCTTTTATTTTATTTTATCGGGTTGCTTTATATAACCATTTTAATCTATTTTCAGGAGCCCGTTGTGGAAGAAGTAGAGCCAGCAGCGACGGCCCCTCCGGTAGCAGAGGAACCTGCTGTAAACGTGGCTGTGAACATACCCATCGAACAAGCTCCTGTCATAGCTTGCAACTTTCAACCCAGTAAGTTCTTCGTTTAGTCAATTTTAATGACGACAGCCCAATCCTAGAGTCAATATCGAAATTTGAGGTTTGAAGTTTTGTGAAATATTGAAATTAAGATTCATAATTATGAGAGATAGTTGACCGTGGATGATAAATGAGGAGAAGATGGTTGGGGGTGCGGTCAATGAAAAACACAAATAAGTATGATTAACTTATTTTAATGTCCCAACGTTTCGGCTAGAGCTTCTAGTGTTCTTCAGGGCTAAAAACAAAACAAGATAACAACCACAGTAAGTATAGAAAAATAAAAAAATATAAAAAGAAAGTATAAACAGAATAATTTTACAAAATAGAATTAATAAAATGAAGTGATGAGAGAAGCGGGAAATAAACCTATGTAAACATTTTATTTCCCACTTCTCTCATCACTTCATTTTATTAATTCTGTTTTGTAAAATTATTCTGTTTATACTTTCTTTTTATATTTTTTTATTTTTCTATACTTACTGTGGTTGTTATCTTGTTTTGTTTTTAGCCCTGAAGAAGGCTAGAAGCTCTAGCCGAAACGTTGGGACATTAAAATAAGTTAATCATACTTATTTGTGTTTTTCATTGACCGCACCCTCAACCATCTTCTCTTCATTTATTGAAATTAATGTTTGAAGCTTTTCTCTGAAACTACTGCTCCCTTATTTGAGATTTGGCTCCAGTCATATTCTAAGTTCTTGGAACTCGTCTTAATGAAATTTTGTGAATATCGGTTTTTAAATAATTTATTAAAAACTATATATATACCGAAACTTTCCAAAGGTTTATTCGATTGATAATTACATTATCTACAAAACTAACAAAAAAACAAAAGGTTTAAACCATATAAATAGATCTTGCAGCTTTCTCATTATTCCTTTTTTTTCTCTCTCTCTCTCTTATATTGATAAATTTTTACTTATGTTTCAAGATTAATGTTATATCAATTGAGAATATAATTTAGGATTTGAGCCCTTGTCGAATCATAGATGTATCTGTTTTCACACTAATTCCCAACTTTGAACTGAATCTAACAAGCCATCTTCAAATTATATGTCTTAAATAATAGGTTTGCATATGGATTAATGAAAGTGGATAGAATTTTCTAGAATTTATACTAAACCATACAAACACTAATCTTCAACTTTCCTCAAACATTAGGATAAATAGTATTTATGGTTTTAAAAGTATAGGTGTGCTAAGGAAAATACCTATACGCATGTGTAAGCAAAAGTATTGAAAGATATCTGGATAGATTTATTTTATGTCATCTTTATATTAATCACCAAATATAAGCCAAATGAAATGATGAGCTGTTTCCAAAGTATAGATTTAATGAGGAAAATATATTTACACGTACATTAGCAAAAGTTGTGAATGGAATTTGATATAATCTGTATGTGGTCAACAAAGTGGCAGCGGGTATAATCCCTGGAAACTTGATTGTTTGAAGAGTAATTTGATTGCATACACAGAATCAAATTTATTTCTTAATGTAAAAAATATAACACATGAGTATAGATTTTCAATTAAGGTTAAGAGAAATTATTAGCTTCCCATTTGGTTGTACAAATAGCTCTTCTCATTTGGTTTCACAAATAATTATAAAAAAGTTTCTACAATTGGTTGTGAGGAAGCAAAAGGAAATATTGAGCCACAATTTATTATAATACGGTAATAGATGATTCTAGTGGACTTTTTGGTAAGAATAAAGACAGACCCGAAATTTTTGTTTGTCATTTATCGATATAAGAAATAATAAACCAATATTATAATTTGCATATTTTTTTTTATTTTTTTTTTTGTTCTTTGTTGAAATAATAGTAGAGTTAATAATTTAATATTATTGTTTATTCGCAGCTCATGTGAACCAAATTCCAGCTGCAGTTGTACCCACTCAGGTGCCACCTCAACCCAGCATTCCCGTTCCGGTCCCCGTTGTCATGCCTCCATTGGCGCAGCCTGAGGAGTTGAGGAATCCCAACGCTATTGAGACCACATATTTCACCCCTAGCCATCTTAGGGTCTTCCAATCTGGTACCATCGATTTCATGCAGGTTAATATTCATATCAATGATTATCTCGTGTGTAAAGTTTGCTTTGTTTATACATATACATTCCATATAATAATCTCATAACTGTACTTATCCCTCTTTCATCCCTCTCGTGATTTAAAGTCTGTCGATTTAGCTTACATTCAAGATACAAGCTGGTGAGAATATAAGTGTAATAAATCACGTTTCTTTTTTTGTACGAAATTGAATTTCCTGTAAGTATACTTAATGGATATATCTATTTTAGATATGTATTAATTAAGGTACTGTGTACTTCAATAAGATATAGATAAAAAATAAATTTAGTCTTGGACAAGGTCCCTTAAGAATAAGATGAATGTACAATTAAAAGAAAATATCCAGAAACTGCAATTAAGAAAAATAACTTAGATGCTCTATCTAATATACATCACTAAATAAAATAAACTTATCAATTAATTGATTAGTAACCCCTTGCTATATAAAATTTCTACTTATATGCCATAGATTTATGTACATATCTTCTTTTTTTTTTAATTTGCACGTCACATGTTTGAATATGTACATATTGGAGTACTTATAAAATATATTTTATAAAAAAGTATTCGTTTTTGTTTTAATTCTATTCTTTTAGTGAGATGTTATGATTATCTAGTGTTGGTTTCCAATGTGAGAAAGTATTGGAAGGAGAATATATATATATATATTGCTTTTTTTTTTTTTTTTTTTTTTTTAGTATTGAAGTAATAATAATACTATTTTAAATATTTCTTGATTAAACTATCTTCAAGTTTCCACTTCCTGTTTCAAGCTAATATTTCAAAAGTGATATAGGAAGTATAACTACTAGAAGGGTAGTGGATGAATATTAATCTTCAGCTCAAAATATAGACGTATCTAGGAATAATATAATTGCATCTGTAATCAAAAGTAGTGGATAGAGTTTATATAAATTAATTTTGGACCGTTTTATTACTGTTTCCAGTCTAGTTTCAAAACCGAAAAAATATTAATTTTTAATCAATTATATATGCTTCGTAGTTTTTGTTTTTCGATATTTATTTATTTGGAATTGTATTTAATGAGCTCTTGTTAAAATCTTATCCAGAGCATTACATTCGAATGCATTATTGCAGTAAAATATCTATAGTTTGTTTTTTCTTAATAATTAAAATATAAAATTATCAGCGACTAATATATGTTAATTTCCTATTAGGAGAATGAATTAGATACTCCCGATCATGTCGAGGCACCTCCTTCTATTCCAACGATGACTTATACAAACCAGAGCTTCACACCGATGGACGCAGCACAACAGCCAGCTCCAGTTGTTGTCTCCAATCCCCCGCAACCAGAACCACAGCAAATATATCAAAATGTAAGTTCAATTTATTTGGCAGATAACAATGATTTTTTTTAACTACTCTAAATACAATATACTGCTCTTCCTAGTTTCATTGTTCTGACAGAATTTTGGTCATTTTATATACGTATATTTTCAGTATGTCATATTTTTTTGTCATATAAATTCCTAATATCGAAGTAATAATTATGCTTTGTGCAAAGCAAAGGATTATTTTGTGGCTAGGAAAATAGAAGGAAGATGTCACACCTTAAGATTTTTGGAAAAAATAACAAAAATTTTAATTTTTTATTTTTACTTACAGCAATTCAGAATGCAGCAACTTCTTTGTTGCTCTCAATTTGTATTGAGTTTTTATTAATCAGAAATAATTAAAATGAAATTAATTCTTATTCAAAATAAAATAAAGTTATCAATTAATTTATTAGTAACCCCTAGGCTTATACAAACACCTGTGTATATAAATATTTTCACATATGTGACACAGATTCATGTTCATACTTTTTTTTTATGAGCCCATGCTATCTGATTAAACTACCACCCCTATTTATTTTGCCAAATAATAGAGCAGTCTGCTCCTTCGAAGTTATCTAAATCGATTTTCCATACTGTAAATAAATTAATTGTCAGTGCACTCGGTGTGTAAGCACCTAATTTTTTTCTGCAATGTATAAAATATGATGACCTTAATATACAAATGATAATTTGTACAGCAAACTGATGAAGAAAAAGGATGGTCCCATGCAGGCGGAGACAGTCACCACCACCAGCCAACTCAGCCTCTTACCGAAGAAACTAACGACTGGTGTGAGGCTGAACCAGCTGCTGGTGAGGACTCTTGGGCAAATCAAGCCGAGCAGCAATGGAGTCAACCAGCACAAGCTCAGCAGAACGATGGTCAGTGGGCTCTTATTTATATCTTTTGCTATATCATAAGCCCTTTCTCATCGAATAGATAGCATGTTAATTAGTATTTTTGTGAAACTTATAAATATCCATTGATGGCAGAAATGCTAAAGTGTATATTAATGGTACCCTTGGTCACGGTTTTCCAGTAACTGCTGGAGTTAGGCAAGAACATGCGCTATCTGCTGCACTGTTTAACTTTGCACTACATCGTGTGATTAGGAAGCTAAACTCCAATGAGGATATACTGTGTTCCACTCAAATATGTGCATATGCTGATGATAATAGCTTAGTGGTAAGGAATAAGCAATCTCTTATTGATTTGTTTAAACTGTTGAAGACAGAAGGTGAAGTTATTTGTTTAGAAGTCAATGAAAACAAAACCTAGTGCATGTTTGTAACTTGAGGCAGTGATTCAATAGCTAGAGAAGATTTGTGCGTTAAAAGTTTTTCTTTGGAACACGTTAAACTCTCCTATCTTGGTGTAAAGCTTAATTTCAAGAATGAAATGTCAGCAGAAGTGAATAGACAGATTATGGCAGGTGACTGGGCTTACTACGCAAACATAAGACTCTGGTTATCGCTGTTGTCACAAACGATAAAAATAAGCTTATACAAAATGTTAGTAAGACCAGTACTAACATATTCTGTGGAAACTTAGACCCTTTGCACCGGCACCATAAATGGTTTAAAAATCTTCGAAAGGTAAATTGTCCGTAAAATCTATGAACCTGTGTTGAAAGAGGGTGAATGAGAATCCGGAAGAACGGCGAACTATATGAGCGATATGGATCTTGTGACATTGTTTGCTTCTTACAAGCAAGGAGAATTGAATGGTTGGGTCATGTAGCATGGATGGATGAATCGAGAATGCAAACAAGAATTGCTTGAAAAATGTATGGTACCAGAAGAAGAGGACAACCTCGTAGACATTAGGTCCAAGATGTGGAAAATCTAGGTCTAAGAAGGAGAGCTTTGTACATATAGGACTGGTCCAATGTTGTCAGGGAAGCCAAGGCCCACCTCGGGCTGTAGAGCTATGTAGTTAGTGAAAATGTGAATAAAAGTATAAAAGCAATAAAAAATAAATATATAGTAGGGTAGTCCAGGTTACCCCAAATAAGGGTAGTTTAAAGGGAGGTTGCTCTGCTTATCAGGTAAATTTTATTCAATGTTTAAGATGATGATTCAATAAAAAAAATATTTGTGTTGAACTATCGCATCAGCGGATATATATTCTAGATTTCATTGTATATTAAGGATCAGTGACTGGTGTAAATGAATAGAGATTAGGTTTATCTGGGGATGCATTGGCCGCTCTATTGGAGCCATATTTGGACAAATGATACATATTATTTGTTCACAAATGGTGTATACACAAATCGAGAAAGAACTGTGGTTGCCCCTGGCTGAATCACAAAGTGATGTTGTCCAATACTCTTATAAGTTTTTCAATTTCATATTCTTTTTTTAAATACTGTGTACTTGTAATAATTAAATATGATCAGAATTATAGCCACAAAAAGCGATTAGAATATAGGGAGGTCAGAGTGAGGTGTGTCCATGGACAATGTTAAGGGAAAAGATAAAGTATTAATATAGGAATTTTATCTTATCCTTACATTATCTGTTATAGTTATGATAAAATTAATGTGATACTGATAAATTCATTACTGCCACTTTATCTCTAGTTATGGAGGATCTCTAAATAATAAATAGTATTTAAGTTATCTGAAGTTCATTACAAGAAACTTAACTCAGGAATTTAAAAGTCTGATTCCAATGTAACTAAAATTCTGTTTGTTTTCTTAAGCATTGTGTTTGAATTAAATTTATTTTTCAGGTTTTATAATGCAAGGCGGGAGAGGACGTGGAGGTCGTGGGCGAGGAGGAGGTGACAGGAACCAGAAGGGAGGAAATTACAGTGCTAGGGGCAACAGGCCCGGCAGGGGTAAGTTCAGCTTCCTGTTGTTTACGGCTGAGGGATGTCCGTGATGTAGAAAGTTTTAACATGCTACTAAATGTTACATGTATAATTGTGAACAGCCTTATTTTAAAGCCCATGTTACATGTTAAACGCAGAGCAGCTCTTAGCGGATTTATTGGGCAATTTATTTTATCTTAATAAGATAATAAAATCTCCACTAGATTTGTCACATCGTCTTTCCTCTACCTTACCTGTTCTTTGTTTCTACTCCTAGTTTTTTTTTTTTTTCATTACTTTATTATTGTTTTTATCTATTACTTAATTGGAGTTTAAAAACGTCAAAAGCAAACACGAACTAGAGCAAAACTAACCTAGCAAAACGACAATAGACAGAATGGTATGGAGCTCAGCTGAACTGTTGCGTGGCGTCATTCTCCATTTAGCAGCTCTAGTAACTGGCTCTTAGCCATGTTAAATGTTTCTTCGTTTTAAAATACTTAAAATTAGGAAATATTTCTCCATTTAACATTCTTTAAAATGTTAAACTAAAGATCATGAAAACCCAAATGTTTTAGTAAAATAATATGTAGCAGTAATTCAGTAATAACAATAATTTAAAACATATTCTCCTATCAAATGTACACACTCTATTATACATTGGTACCATTTCCTCTTATCCAATGTCTTTTAATTATTAAACTGTTTATCGGCAGCAGATGATGATTTTAGGATTCCCCTTCATTTATTTTATAAATGAAAATTCTCGCCAATCTGATGTTGCCTGTATTTTTAATTTAACCTTGACTGTTAACTGTTACTCAATTATCTTCAGAAAGAGCTTTTTCTCTTGTGCCTATTAACTAGTTTTATGATCACCTAAAACATTTTTTTGTTTAAATTTCATCAAAGCTATTGTTAGTAGTAAACTAATGTGTTGTGAGTGAAGTAATTATTTTCTTCTTGATTTCCATCGAGTTTTTATTCAAGGTTTCGATACTTATAAAAGTAAATATTCATTTTAGATGAAGAATTTAATATGTAATATCATCCAAAACTAATGTTAGTTTTTTTTTTTTTTTGCAGGAGGCTATAATAACAGGGACGGAGGATACAATAGAGAAGGCGGATATGGAAGCGGTGGTGGAAACTACAAAGATCAAAACAGTTACCAGAACGGTTATCAAACTAGAAGTGAGCGAGGAGGCAGGGGTAGAGGTGGCGGCCAATCTAACGATAGGCAAGGTAAAGCTATCTCTTAAATATCTTCCAAAATAGAAGGTTTTATTTCTATTGTGTCTGTTGAGGTAACAATTAGATCCTTCTCGCATGAATTACTAGGCAACCTAATCTCATCCAGTTCTAATCTCTCATTTCACAATTGGTTAATATGCAACCAATTACATCCTGTTCAAATCTAGCTTGCTTTGATTCTTCTCGTCTCCTCTACTTCACTAAACTACATGAGACATTAATGAATAATTACCTTACCTTCTGGATAATATGCTTGCACTTGTTGACAGTTGAGTAATAAAACTCCAGCTATGTTAATCCTACATTACTCCCTGAGAATTATGGAACTATAATGGAAATAGCATAGCAGGTTCTGTCTTATATTTAACAATGCTTTAGGATTAGACATGTTCCTTTCTCGATCTGCCAACTTACCAATTTCGAAGTTTTAAAATCTACATTTTTAATCTATATAAAACTTGTTCGAATTTTTAACATCTTTGAAAAAATGCATGCACTCATTTGGCATTAAGGATATTTGACCATGATGGAATCATCACTGGATTAGGAACAATGATGACAGTAATTTTGGGTCTAAAAATAAGTGATAATTCTAGAAAAATACAGTGAAAGAATTATTTTTATCATTAATAAACCGTACTTTTGAGCAGTTGTTGTCAGTCAGTTAAAGTCTGCAGCCCATCCCGTGTCAGCTTGAGCAAAATATTTGCAAACCTAACAAGAAAGTTGTAACAATAGATCCTCACAAAATGTGTATTGTAACAGCTATAGACAATTAATACATTTGCTAGTTATGCTCATTTAATTTTTTAAATGGAAGTAGTTTTGCCAGAAAAAAATCTATGAACATCATTAATGGTATTATATACATATACTAAAAACATTATATGCCAATATTTCTGTATCCTGTATTTTGTAAGACATTTTATGAAATTGAAATCTGACTCCTGAACTGTTCATGGAAATAAATGTTCATCAATTTTAATTTTGTCTTATCTTACATTGCATACATGGTGTTCAATACACTCCACGCAACAAAAATTTTCTAAGGAGCGAGTTGTGCACACACATTTTGTATGCAATAATCTTATTTATACGAATTAATTTATTAATTGGGTGATTTCCATAGTGGACAAGTTTTTTTTTTTTTTATTATAAATGAACAATGTAAGGGAAAATAAATTTTGTGCTTTTGAAGATGGTGTTAAAAAAAATTGCTGTCTTGAATGGTTTAAATGGTAATTTCAAAGAATTAACTAATTTTTTTTGTTATAGGAGGAGGCCGAGGTAGGGGAGGTAGTGGCGGCCGACCTGGAGGTGGCTATCGCGGAGGCAGCGGTGGTTACAGGCAGCAGCAGCAGCAGTAGGCGCTACTGAACATCACAAGCAACCAAGGATGATGAATTCATTATTTATCTCAGTAGGAAAGAAATTGTCTTACAAAACAGGCTAAAGTTATGACGAGGGGAGGCTTTTTTCACAGGGATGAAGTGAAAAGGAAATTTAAAAAACAAAAAAATAGAAAAAATGTATAAAAAAAAAATCTTGTCGAACTATCAGAGCTCAATGCATACTGGACTAAAAAAGGAAAGATAAAAAAACCAAAAAAAAAAAAAAGAAAAATATGCAATTTGTAAAAAGTACCATTACTTGCTACTAAGTATTAATTCAACGGGGCATAATAAAGGAAAAACAAGTGCTTTAATGTTCATTTTTGTGAAAATATTTTGTTAACCGTGCACCAGCTCCTGCTCCTGCTATAAGGATATCTTAGATCAGATACAATAGTCAAAATAGTTCCTGTTCTTAATTTCTTTTAGTTTGTATTGTATGTACATATCTTTAACGTGATTTTATAATTACCATTTTTTTTGATGTCTTATTTATAAACATTTGACTCCTCTTCGTTAAACATGAGAGGGAGCAATTAAAAAAAAAAAAAAGGCATTTATCAAATTGCTCCTGTTACTGATTTTTGAAATATATATATTTGTAAGTGGCAGATTATCTTGTAAATAGAGAACATTTCGCCAAGAAAAATTGAATGTATATTTATTTGCTGCTGTTCTTTCTCTATGTGATACGCGATGATTTATTTAACGGTTCTCGAGGCTAGAGGAAGCTCTCCACGAATGAATATACTACAGCTAGCTGCCAACTTTAAAAAAAAGAAATGTTTTTGTGAATTTAGTAGCCTTCTTAGGGAGGGAATTTTTCCTGCAGAACTGTGAATTCAAAACCATTTTAAAATATTGTGTTAACCCTGGTGTTTGTGTGAGCGACATTGACTTCTACATGCAGCCAGAATTGTCTGTGGCACTAGTGTTAATTTTTTTTCTTTCTCACTTATTTACAGTCCTTATTTTATAAGTTTTGTGTATATAACAAATAAGTTTAAAATAATTGAGTTTTTGTCTTTTGTTGAAGGAAACATTGTGACAATAAATTAAATTAAAAAAAAAAAAATTGATGAAAAAATGATTTAGATTAAATATATATTGATGGAACCCTTTTGAGCATAACCTTTTTTTATCTTATACGTTACTTGTAAGAAAGTTAACATTATTCCTAATGTATTTAACAACTGAAACACTCGGCATTATGTCAGTCAGCTATTGTTTATACTTGTATAATAAAAAAATGTTTATTTGTCATAGTTGTGCTATACGCAAATTGTATAGTCAACATAACGGATTTTGTATTAAAATTAAACTTGTCAGTTTAGTTATTAATATCTTTAAAATCCCTGTATCCTTCATCTTGTTTTGTATTTGTTATTTTTTCAGTATTGAATTCTAGTGTTTCTAAAATGATGGATTTTTCTATTATGAAAAAGCAAATTTGATTTTTCATTACATTGCCTTGTTAAGCTGTAGTTCCTATTCTTGATGGAACAATATTTGTACGAAATAATCTAGAAATATATTGTTTCAATATTTGTACGAGATAATGTAGAAATATATTGTTTCAATATTTTTTTCTTTTTATCAAATTTGTTGATTAAATATTTTCACTTATAGAGTTGTTTTCCCTATGTCAACACTTTCTTTTTTTTCTATAGCTAAATTAATGAACCAAATAAAGATTTCTATTTGGATTAAATATTTACAGCAGAATTAACGGTTATTTGTGGTAGCATTCTTTGATTTTTGGTACAATAGGAGAAAAAAGTCAGTTATTTCACCCCAATTAAATGAAAACTATGTATAATTACTAGTCATAACTGATGAGTCTGCTGAGTAATAGTGAATATAAAAAATGGTGGCTGTTTCAAAATGTTAAGAGAAATTACATTTCATGTTAATATAAAATTTACATTTATATTTTATACATATATAGGGTGTTTTTTTAAGCCCGATAGAACTTGAAATTGTAAAAAATAACACAAAAAATTAAATTGTAATCAAAATTTTTTTTTTATTCGAAAGATCAATACGTGACATTAACATTTGAAAATGATTTCGGGCATATGGGCACCGCGGCTGTTCTTGACGAAGCGCATTCTGTAAAATTGTGTTCAGCGATGAGGCGCATTTTTGGCTTAACGGGTTTGTTAATAAGCAAAATTGCCGCATATGGTCGTGCGATTTGACACCTCTCGATTATTTCCTGTGGGGCTACGTGAAGTCACTGGTTTATGCTGATAAACCAGCAACAATTGACGCCTTGGAGGCCAGCATTGTTCGTGTTATTCGTGACATACGGCCAGCAGTGCTCGAAAAAGTGGCCCAAAATTGGACGTCCAGAATGCGCTTCGTCAAGAACAGCCGCGGTGCCCATATGCCCGAAATCATTTTCAAATGTTAATCTCACGTATTGATCTTTCGAATAAAAAAAAATTTTTGATTACAATTTAATTCTTTGTGTTATTTTTTACAATTTCAAGTTCTATCGGGCTTAAAAAAACACCCTATACTATATCTTCAAAACTACTCGTCACACTAGAAAATCTAAGAGAACATGAATTAAAGTAGAGTGAATTTACTTAAATATGAGCCCTAATAGAGCTGTTTATGTTCTATAGTTCCAGGGATACAGCTTTAAATTGCAACATTTCATAATGGAATAGCAAAAAAATCAGTAGTGAATGAATTTTTTGGGGGGAAACTATATCTCGGGAATCATTAGATGTACAGATGTCTATTAGCACTAAAATTAAAGCTGGCTTAATGGACTATAAAGTAGTTAATGACATTTATCTTCTTAGTACTTTTTATGAATGAAATAAATTCACAGAAAGTTGATTTCTAGTTTTGAAAAATATATTTCAGCAAACCATATAGCGTACAGATGCCTACCAGCGCTCAAATTAAAACTCGTAAAATGTAATAAAAAACAGTTTATGACATTCATCTTCATAGGAGTAGTTTTAAGATATTTCTAAAATAAATTCACAAAATGTTAATTTCTAGTTTAGATAAAATTTATGAAAACATAGAAAATGCATATCTTATGGATATAAATGACAAACTACTTTATAGTAAACTTAATATTTAATTAAATTTGCCTTAATTTTGAATGCTGGCCTGACAGACATTTGCATGTCATGTGGTGCCACAAATATATTTTTTCATCAATTAAAAATTTTGTCTTTACAACTAGAAATCAACATTTTGTGGATTTATTTGATCAAATCACATAAAAAGCACTACTAAGATAAAAAAAAAAAAAAAACCTTTGTAGTACATTAAACTAACTTTAATTTGAGTGCTAATAGACATCTGTAGTCGAATGGTTTGTTAGATACACATTTCTCAAAATAGATTCACTAACTTCTGATTTTTCAGTGCATTTTTTATGAAATGTAGCTTTTTAAAAATCTATATCTCGTAACTTGAGCGTAAACAGCTCTATTGGGGCTCATATTTAAATTATGCTCTCTCAGGTTTCTACTGTTAGTAGTTTTAAAGATATGGAACCCCGAATAAAAAATTTTTAAACAGCTGCCATTTTTTATTCCCTCTACATATACTTGGCAGACACATCAATTTTGACTTTTTATTATATATAGTTTTCATTGAAGTAATCCAGGGTGAAATAACTGTCTCTTGGGCTCTTGTACTAACAGCTTTTGTGAAAGAAAAACCCGTGCTAAGTATGTTCCGGATAGTCTGAAATGGTAGTTGGAACAGACCTATAGGATTTGAAAAAGAATAATCTATATCTCGCAAACTATTAATAATAGCTCTATTAGGGCTCATATTTCAGCAAATTTATTTACTTTAATTCATGTTCTCTTAGATTTATTATTGTTGTTAGTTTTAAAGATAATAGAGCTCCAAATGAAACATTAAGGTTTTGAAACAGCCATAATTTTTTTACTCCCCCTACCTATACTTGGCAGACTCATCAATTTTGACTAGTGATTATATACAGTTTTCATTAAAGTAATGAAAAATTGGGGTGAGATAACTGCCTTTTTTTCACCCCGGCTCTTGTACTATTTGGTGAGATGCGTTTTTCTCCCTCCAGGTTCTTTATTTACTAACATATTTGACGGTATTTAATGAAAGAAGTGATTTAATTTTATTATTTTGGTGCAGAATAATTTTTAAGTGGTCGAGGATGGTGGAAGTAATTTTTATAGTTGGTACTATCTTACATCAAGTGGGGGAAATTAGGCCCCGTGGATATGTCGCTGGAAATACACAAAATAAAAAGTATCGCACAAACTCACTTCATAAAGTGATCCTAACTTAATAATAATGTTATACCAAGAAGAGATACATTAATGAAACTAAACAGTTAATACTTATAGCAGTAGGTAGGTAGCGAATGTTTGGTAAACAAAGGAAGCCACAAACTTCCTTATCCACATGCTTGCTTTGTTCTTTTGAATTTGGTTGGATATAACATTCAATTTCCATTATAAAAAGACAACACAAATAACAGTAATGTTGGTGGTAGATAATAAAAATTATTTTTCTGATGTGTTGAGTCCAAATATTTATCTATTGGCAGTTCTAAAACGATGCAAACTGAACACAGTGTGGATCCCGCTCAAGTGTCCTATAGTTTGTGCCTGAAAACCGACACTCAGGGGATTGGCCCAAATTTTATACCAACTTGTATCAGACAATCCAAATAGCTCATCAACAAGATGGCGATTTTGCCTGGGTTTGTCAAATGTGTTGAGGTATCTTAAGAATATATTTATGATACAGTCAATTAATTATATACATTATATTAATAAGAATTTATGTGATTTAAAACATACAAAATAGTTAAGTGTGAATAAATATTTAAACATAATTATTGTAATAAAACTTTTTATTGTATTGATTTAATCAGTTCATACTCTCAATCCTAGCAAGAGAGCATTGCCAGGTCAGGTAGTAAACATAGGAATACAATTGGGAAGTTTAATTCTGTCTTTAATATGAAAAAAGTATGAACAAACCAATGCAGTTGACCTCATGAGAGGATAAACAATGAAATAACAAAGATAAATATGATAAAGTGACTGTTTCTTTTGAAATAGAAAACAATGAAAACATTTTAATGTTATAACAAAAATAAAAGTTTTACAAAATGGAAAAAAAGTTTATTACAAATTTCATATTGAATTTAACCTTACAATTTAAAATCATACAATATATTTACATTGTATTAAGACTACAACTGAATAAGATTTTTGTAAACATTTCTTAATTTAAATATGTGAATACTTTTTAAATATATATATACATTAATGTTCAAACTCATCAACATTTAAATTATAAATATAAAAATTAAATAAATAAGTTTAATCCTGTTTACTAGGTTTAGTTTCTGAATAAGCCCGGTAAATGTATAGTCCCAAAGCTATATGCAGAACAGCAATGGAAGAAACAGCAGAGTAAACATTACTTGACACACTTGACAGACCTATACCTGAAACAAATAACAAATGTAAATATTCAGTAGTTTAAAGCTCAAGCTAACTAAGAAATTATAAAAACTCACTGTCAAATATAAGTAGTTTAGATCCGAAAAATGTAATGACTGGTAGAGCAATTATTATTATACAATAATAAAATACTGTCCTGAAGAGCCTCAAGTCTGACAATTCCTGAAAAAGTTTTTTGCGTTATATAAACTTAATTCAAGGCTAGAATCCCTATAAAACAAAAATTATGAAGAATAAATGGTGGCATACTCTATCTGGTTGATTCATTTTGACAATTTTGAAATTTAAGTTATAAACAAGATTCGTTATCACACCCTTTTTAAGTCCATTCCCGAGATCGATTTCGAAATAGGAGAGAGCGGTTACATAGAGGTATGAAAAAATATAAAATACCAGAAGAAAGTGATTGTGAAAATAAATATTCTTTCCAAACTAGTGTTTTCTTTAATATTAAATATTTGGTCATATTTTATTTTGTTTATTCCCTAATTGACCATTTATAGTATATGGGGGAGGGGGAAACTGGAGTTATCCTATAGGTAAGCAACCTATTCTATGACACCATAGTGGGAAGGATGAGTTCACATTCCATGGGACCGTCACTGCTTGTTATCTTAAAGTGTCAGAAACTTCTGATCCCTGTTTCATAATGAAACTAATAGTATTAGTAAATACGACCCTAATACTTGTACGGGGAGATGTTAGTTCTATTGCAAAATTGAAAAAGAACAAGAGAAAGTTATGTATCCATAGCATTGGTAGAGCGTGAAATCGCTTAGCTATTAATGTCTCTAATATTGAAAAGAAAACAAAAAACGATTTAAAAATATATAGGTGATATTTTAAAAGTAGTATGTACCAGATTAGCAAGTGATGAAGTATCTAGTACGAAAAATACCGTTTTCGTTGCACACATTTCCTGCGATATTATACTCTAACCTTAGAATAGTAGGCAATTCACTAATCTTAGCTTTATATAAAAGAGTGTTGCCTGATTTAAAAACGTATTTTTAAGTGGGGCTATTCCGAAATCTCAATACTAAAGAATATAATTGAAAATATTGAATTGATTAGGAATTTACAATTGTATTAATGTCGGATCAATTAAATAATCAAAACTATTAAGAAAAAACAGAAAGATTGTAGATTGTTTTATTATCTTAGTGCAGTATACAATTTCAATATTGGAGGCAAAACTGACATAATTATCAGAAATGATTAAAGCATAATAACACTCAAACAGTGAGACTGTCCCATTGGATAATTTTACCGAACTTTACTATTTTGTTTCTGATAAGAAAGTACAGCTAAAAGTATTAGGATCGAAATTACAAGTAAAATATTTCAAAGTACAGGTCATTCTGTTTCTACAAGTGGTTTCTTGTACTAGTTTTGGGAATATACAAATATTTATTTGTATTTTTAGTATAAGTCTAAAAAGAACTAAGTTAATAATTTATAGAGTTACTAATAGTGTTATTTTTAAGGGTTAATAGTAGTGTTAGTGTTGTTAACGTGAGTTTTGTTTTAATTAGTTGTTAAATTAGATATTTTTTCAACAAAAATGTTGGACGATTTATTGTTCAGTATTGAAGATGTTGGAATGATGATAATGTTGAAAAACTATTGTCACCAATAAATACTGTAAAATTAATGTTTACAAATTTCTTTGATAGTTTTACCCGACTAAGTACAAATAGGATAAATAAAGCATTTAGGTAATTATTGTAATATGACCAACGATTGTAAATATTTTGACACAAGTCGAGATCGTGATCCTCAAAATGATTGGTTTTTGTCTGTCCTTCTATGCTTATACAAGAATATTTTGAGCTAGAGACTTGACCAATTCATAGGTTTTATTACTCATCTTGCACAGTGACATTTCAAGAATGTTTAGAACAATTTGGGCTCAAATATAAAAAAAATTCTGCATAAAATATGTTTAGTAAGACCGTTTCTGAATATGTAATTTTTTTTTTTGAGCGAATGGTTTAACTGATTTTCATGATTTAAATTATTCACACTTCTATGTTCCCATAAAAAAATCAAGATTTCTGGCAGGGGTAAGCTAGTTTACTATTATTTTATGTTATCTTATTATCTCACTCTTTCACATATCTCTGTCTTATCTTAAGCACAAACGTATTCAAGAGATGCAAATAATAAAAAGTAAAAATACTAAACTAGCCCAAAAAAGGAATAAGCTGAACCTCATAATCAGGTCTTCAATCAGCAAATCTAATAAGAATTCGAAAAAAAAAGAAAAATTGAGATTGGATCTCACGAATTGGTTTTCTCTTCTGGGTGGTTCAATTGAATTTTTTTTAATTCCCTCCAGTATCCAACACTTGACTTTCGTCGCTCGCAGATAAGTTACGTAAAATTACCGTGTCAGAACGTTATAATGCCCATATTATTCAATTCGTCATAACAACAGGACTGTACAATGAATTATCGAGGGCACTAGCCAGTTCGCTCTAACAAACAATATACATAGACTTATATGATGCATTCAGATAAAAGTGCTAAAATGATCATTAATAATAAAAAAAGATTGGAGCATGTCTTATAAGAGTTACAAGCATAAGTTGAATTTTACTTCTTGATGTAGAATTTAACTTCTTTGTTCATTAATGATTTGTTCATCTTGAAAAAATTATCAGCCGTGCACCTTATTCTAACAGCAGTGGTTCTGCCTTTTCTTATTTGAAGGTAAGATATTTTTTCTTTAATTTTGGTCTTTTATCAAGTCCTACTTTTAAGAAATCCAATAATTTTATGATGTTGAATGTTCATCAGTAAAAGGGTGTGCATTAGGAAAGAATTGGAGGTGAAATAATATGTTTTGAAAGTATTGAAAATGATGTGTTAATATTTTCTTTCCTTATCTATTTGACCATTCTATTAAATATTTTATTATTTGTATTTATATTTGTGCCTAAATAAAATATTTTCATAGATATAAATGATCTAATTTAAAAGATTTTTAGTAATTAACCTTAAAATCTAATAAATACTTAAATTAACTATTAATGGTTATATTATTACTGCAAAAACACACCCCTAGGAGAAAGAAGTAGAAAAAAGTTCTATAATATTTATATACACTTAGTTTACATTAAATATGATATTTATAACAATTTATTAATTTTAGGTTTTTCATATAGTATGATTCCTCATCCTAAAATGGGTCTTATTTTGCCAAATCAATCTATAGTCCTAAACTTTTTCGAGCCTGTGTTGTGTAATCAGAATAAAATTTTAGATTCGAGTTATAAATTTTTGTTCAACCCAAAACTACAATTTTTTTTTAGTATGTTTCGATTGGTTTTTAGTTCATTATACCTCTTAATCTATTTTATCAGGAAAGTTCAAAGTATGTATTTTCATAATATCCAGAACTTTAATATTATGTGTTAGTTTACTTTACCAAATTAATCTTTAAGTGCTTCAAAATTTCCAAAAAAGTTATTTTCTTTAAAAAAAAATTTTGAATTAAAAATAAAGTGTTAAATGTATATACTACCAAAATCAACCAAAGGCCAAATTTTCTTTATTGTTTCTGTTAAGAAATAAATTGAGTAATAAGTTTTACCAAATAATTTTCTCCTGAAATTTTGCTTTTGAGTTGAATGTTTTTCTTTTCTCTTTTGTTTTTAATTAATCACTGACTTGCAGTTAAAACTTCCATTTTGTTTTAAGTCCTTCGACAAAATTTTAATTACCCTCTTCTTATCTTCACTTTATCTCAGCATGATACTTATAAGTATCATTTTACTTTATTATTCATTTATGCCCATCAATTTTGAAAACCATTTTTGGTACAATTAAATTTTAATCTTAGACATTTTATTGGTATAACTTCTAATAGATATTGAGCAAGAACTATACAGTACCCACAATACTTAATCTTCATTGTTTAATCTGCAGCTAAGGGTGTAAAATATTTTGCCATTTTTTTTTGGTTTTTCTTTCAAGGAATAAACTCTTATTTCCTTTATTTTATGTTGTGAACAATGTGTCAGGCATCCAATCCATTTACAAATTATTATGTTAGAAGAAGTTAGTTATATTCATTTTTAAATTTAATTTGAATATGTTGATGGTCGAGGGTGTGATTAATACAAAGAATATTTAGTTAACAATTATTTATTTGCTGACATTTCGTCCCACTTTGGAGGGCTGTTGTGTTTCAAAATCAGCGAACAAATCAATCAATTTACTTTATTCACAATTATTTTAAAATATTTTATATTGCATAATATATAAGATTACAATTACTATTTAAATTCAGGAAAGCCAAGTGTTTTTACGTATGTACGTAATTACCTTATTTACTTTATATTGTACATTCCCCTTTTAAGTGATTTGTCCTGATTATTAAATTTTTCATATCCTTAGTCCTGAAAATTACTTTTTATTTGCTATAATATTTGACCAAGTGTATTGGGACATTTCATTTGACATGTCGTGTTTTTATTATTTCAGAAATTCAAAATAAAATTAGTTGACTTTTGTCATTTACTACGTTCATGTTTACAAATTATAATTAGTTAATCCTCTATTTTTTGATAATATTTATCATTATTCCAATTGATTGGAAATGATAATTTTTTTTTTTATGAGTTTAAATTTGGACACACTCCACAACCCAAGCTGCTAGAAACATTATTGCAGCGTTTGGGGAAAGGTGTAGTAAAGAACAGACTCTTTACCGTTGGTTTGAAAACTTTTTGAAAATCTGGTGACCCAGATTTGGATAACCAACCCAGAGAAAGACCTCCATCAGTAATTGACAACGATGAACTTAAGCTTACCAAACAATAAAGGACTATCAGCACAGCTGAATACAAAAGTAGTAACAGTTTCTCAAAAGAATGATCAGTGAAATGTATTGGATTATTTTTAATTTAAAAGTAAATGTAAAGGTTGATAAGATTTAACTACTTTTAATATAGTAATTTTTAAATAGTCTATATAATAGGTGGGATGGCTGAAACAGTGCCCAGGTAATAAAATAAATAGATTAAAAAAGAAGTACTTAATCTCATTTTTTAATATAAATATAGTTTAGAAATGGACTTGGACGGGGATTAAACAGTACCCGCAATACCACAATAGAAGCACACTGATGGGTTTTATTATTTTTATTATTACTGTTGGTAAATGATGGGTATAATAATTTTGTATTAGCACATTTGGTTATTAGTTTTATAAATAACATTAGCATAGATATTTTATAGATAACATTAACTTAGTTAGCATGATAGTTTTATAGGTAACATTAACATAGATATTTTATAACTTTAATTACCATTACTCATGCTGCTAAAATTTGATTTATTTTTGGTTAAATCCATCAAAATTTAAATGAATTAATGTTTATTTAGGTTACGCTATTGATATTTTTAAATACTTCAGATATAAT
>NW_027115366.1:1457028-1479906 GCF_000696795.3 Halyomorpha halys | reverse complement strand
ATTAAGTAAATATTTATCATATAACACATTATTCCTTTTTGTAGATCCTAATGTCTGATCCATTGCAATCCAGCTCCTTTCCTTCCTCAAAACCTATAAAACAGGAAACTGTAATAGATGGAACAGAAGCTTTCAATATACCTTTTAAGAAACATCACAGAATTCACAGAATTCAGAACTTTATAATTACAAACCTAGTGTTGCCGGAGAAACAAGAGTTTGTTGAAGATAAAAAAGGAATTAATAAACCGGAGATATCTAGTTTGAACTTAAATAAATCAAATTTAACCCAAACAATGTCAAGTCAGTCTAGTGTGAAGTTTCAGAAGCCTGGCTTTCTTGATTATCTTTATTGTTGGATGCTAAGGTACTAACTGAAGTTTTAATAAATTAAAAAAAAAAGAAAGTATTAATTGATTAATTCTTAAATAAAAAATTAACAAAAGGAATATAGTGCGGGTGCTGTCAAAATAACTCAAATAGTAAATGAATTAGTTATTATAAGCCAACATTTCGTCCCACTTTGCAGGGATTCCAACCAATAAAATAATGTAACAAACTAAGAGAATAAAGCAACATGAAATAAAAGTAAATTATGGCTAAAAATTATATAAAATATGTGAACATTAATATAAAAATTAACAAAGTAAATTATATAAATTATTTTGTATAAATGCTCACATACATCATTTTTAGCCATATCTTAGTTTTCTTTTATTTAATTTTTTTTTTTTATTCTCTTTGTTACATTATTTTAGTTGTTTGTATATTTTTTAGCCCTGATGAAGTTTAGCAAAGTGGGCCAAAATGTATCATAATGAATAGTTCTTTTACTAATTGAGTTTTTTTCTTTGACCACACCCCACACCGGTCTTCCTTTTGTTAATTACTCGTAGTCAATCAACGATCTTACAGTAAAAAAAAAAACTATTTGTAATATTAAGTTTAATGTTTACAATGCAACATGTTTACCAGTAAGGCATTGAAAGGTTGCCTTCTTGCTACTTAGTTTTCATGCCCCTTACAGATTTTTTTAATACATCTCATTTTATTTTTTGAAGATTGTAATGAATTTCTATTAAAAAGTTTTCATCGCCTAAATTTTTTAAAAAATCAATTGATTTGTTAAGACAAGATTTTGGATCAAAATTTCTATCTTTGTCTCCTGCTTGATATGTTACACAAAGAGATAAGTTTGTTGAGACAGAAATTGTTGGGTATTGTTCTATAATGTAGACGCCTTCAGTTATGCAAGATATACAGTCAAACCTACTCTGCCAATGCTGTTCAATGATTTCTTCTGATACTCTCAAGATTTAGATTCAGCCATGCCGTGTCACTTCTAATTCTCTCTTCCACTTTTCTTATAATAATATATCTATGTTCCTTGGAGTTGGCTCTTGTGGTTTGATGTAATAATCCACGAATCACTTGCGTACATTAGTAGTGGAAGGAAGATATTTTTGTAAACTAATTTTTTTTTTTTTTTTCTTGGAATTAAAAAACTTGTTCTAGCATTATTTATCCATCCTTTGATTTCATTGTTGTTATAACTTTTTTTTTTTTAATCATCTAATTCTTCTTCGTTCTTCCTGTTCAAATTCTGGGAATAATAAATAAATAAAATCATCACTATAGATCCCCCAGATTGCTGAACTGATTGGTCAGCAAGTCATTCAGTTCTGGCTATCTCTGCCTCTGTTTCTGAGCCATATTTGGAAAGTATTGAATGGCGACTTGTTTTCGAAACAATCATGAAAGATTCGGTGACTGAGAGCCTCCCTCTATCCTTAGTTTGTTTACCTTCTGTTTTTCTGTCCACTCCATAAACATAAGATCCCGATCCACGAACTTGTATATTCCTTCTTATAGAATGGCTTCCTTAAAAAAATCCATTATCAGCCTTGCTGCTACCTCCATACTCTGGAATTACCTATTCACATCCATCTGTAAAACCTCTTCATTAACCTGATTTAAACATAAATTGTTTCTATATAATGAAAATTCTTGTTTGAGACAAATTCGTTAATTAGTTATAACAAAAACATTCATATAGTCTCAACACTTGTTTATTATTTTTACAATCCACAGTAGTTGAGACTATAAAGATGGTTTTGTTAGAACTAATTATTAAATTATTTCTCCACCTTTTTAACTATCAATCTACCTCTAATCTATAACAATAAAACCAGACATATTTTTTTTATTAATTTTTTTTCAATACCTGATTGTCAATTATTTTATGTTGGAAGTATTTATAAATATTTAGTTTGAAATTTCAGTATTTTTTTTTATTATTTTAAATTATATTATTTATATTCATATTTTTTTATTGTTTAGTTATTAAACCATTATTTGCCAAACAAGTGGCACTCAAATGTACATTGTAATTATTCTTTGGCGACTAGACATCCCAGACTAAAATTATTTTTCATTTCATTGAAAAATGTTTACTAAAACTTTCATTCAAATAATAACAATAAGTAAATAAAGATGTCTTTTTTTTTTCTTGATACAACCGCTGTTTTATTGTTCCATATTTCCTGATCAGATTTACCTATGAGCTAAAATGATTTATTTTTCTCTTACAGACTTCCCGTTGTTGGTGGTTTATTCGGCTCCAGTATGTCTGACAAGCAGTCCGGAAGGCCCATGAAGTATCCCTATACATTAACGGCTAAAATAGCCCAATTCCCTTACAAATTTTATATCAACAATAATTGGATGTGGAAATATTATTTAATCGCCCTCGGAGTCAGCTTCCCTCTGTTCTACAAACTGTCAAGAGCTAGTGAGTAGTTATATCATATAAATTATAAATAGCAATACATTTCACTTATTCACTTAACACCATTTCAATATTCAAAATGAATCTTCAATTATCAAGGCATATTATGAAATGAAATGTAGAATGCCTAACCAAAACCAAGTACATTTTCCACATGATTATTCAGTATGTTCACTTTATTGAGAGAAGATAGTTGACCGTATGAAGTAGATTGTAAGAAGATAGTCCGGGTGGCGGTCAATAAAGGTATCTAAATAGTAAAAGAAATCTATTTATTGTTATTTATGTTATATTTATTTTTTTTAGTTTTAGTTTTTATTCCAAATAATCATGAGCTGAAAGCATTTCTTCAAAAACAGTTAAATCACACATGAAATATATAGTGTGATCTCGATTGGACCGAACACCCTAGTAATACAAACTGCTGTAAAAAAAAAAATAATAATAAAAAAGTTTATTCTTAACAAAAGATATTTTTTTTAGCAATTTCAGCAGGCAATAACATTTTTGTTTTCAAATGAAATTTCACATATATAATCGAAATCTTAACTTCCCAATCTATAGGCAAGTTATTGTAATCATCATGAAAATTACAATTTTTATCCAGTTTCGATACCAGGTAGTAATCTAATTCCTATGAAAGTGTTCATAATATATTTTTTGGAGGATTTTGAAATATATAATATCAATTGTATAAATCATTTGACTCTGTAAAACTAATTTAATTAATAGTAGAAATATCTATAAGATAAATTTTATTGTTGAACTCATTTTTTTTTTTCATCACACTCTAAATAAATCCATAAAAAGAGTAATATATATTATTTTATTTTTTTCACGTTTAAATGAACAATCTTATAGTTTTTAAAAATTAAATCATCATGTAGCATTACTGAGAATGTAATAAAAGAAAACAAAAGTTGTAGTCTGTAGAATGTAGGAGAATTCGGCTGGTTTTGGAACTCTATGCCGTTATTAAGAACAAGTAAGATTTTAGCAAATTTCAGTATTAAACTAGATAAGCACCTAAGTAGAGTTACTGTAATGGAAATGAGATACCTGCAGAGGGTAGCTGGTTGAACTAGGAGGAATCGCATACGAAATGAGAGGACAAGACAGGATATTGGAACTGTGTCTATAAAGGATACCATTGAAAAGAGACAGCTCATATGGTTTGGACATCTCTGTCGGATGAGTGAAGACAGGGAGAATCCAAGAAAATATTTTGAGGCCAGACCAACAGGAAAAAGCCCAAGAGGGAGACTACATCTCCAAAGTGGAAGAGAGAAGAAGGAAAACCTGGGATGCCATTAGGGTGCTGGCTCAGGATCGAGAGGCTTGGTTTGCCTCGACAGAGGCACCTCCACACTGAAAGGCACTAAGGAGGAAGAGATAGAAGAAGTTTTTCTTTCGACATTATAAATATCTATTTTGTTAATAAGTGCATAATTAAAATATGTTTCATGACAGGGATGGGCAAAAATTAGCTATAACTAAAACTAATAGCTAAAGTTACCATGGATACGACCCTTATTCATGAATGAGTCATTGATAGCTAAAGTTGCCATGGATACGACTCTTATTCATGAATGGACCATTGATAAATTAATACCGTATCCATGGCAATTTTAGCTTTTAGTTTTATAGTTACCCAACTCTGGTTCATGTCTACAATGTTCAATCAAATGACAGGTGTGTTAAATCTATATTAAAATTTATCGTAAACTACTTTACTTTCATTGTTAGATTTTTTTGGGGGGGATTCATCTTTAATTATTAGTTAATATATATCACTCAAAATGATCGAGAAAAATCATACGGACCACATTACACCCATAGTATTTATTATAAAACCATTTAGCAATAAATATAACAAATACACTATATTTTAGGATTTGTTTTCAATTTATTATCTGAAAAAAATTTACAAATTTTGCCCATTGTTAAAAAAAACAATATTTTAGTTAATGTAATTTTTAACAGTGATATAGTTTTTTAAAAAAAGGAAATTTATATATAATATAAATTTATTTTATACATTAACGCCCCGAAAAAAATTAAAATAGAAGAAAACAAGTAACAGTAAAATTTCTAGTGCCCTTCCTTGTGTAGTATGTAAACAATAATAATAATAATGATGATGATGATGAGAAGATAGTTGATCATAGATAAGATGTATGAGGAGAATATGATTACGGGTGCAGTCAGTAAAAACACAAATAAGTTAATAATAATAGTGCCAACGTTTCAGCCACAGTTTCTAGCCTTCATCAGGTTTACTAGTACGAAAAATATAAATTAGAAAATGACTTATATTTCCAGTCTTCTACTAGTAGCCCTAATGAAGGCAAGAAACTCTGGCCGAAACGTTGTCACTGTTAAATAAGTTCTCTTAACTTATTTGTGTTTTTTACTGACCGCACCCCCAACCATCTCCTCAAATAATAATAATAATAATAGAATAGCGAACCTGAATTCAATGCCGATACCACCAATCTATATACATCTGTCCAGTGATGCCCCTCCAAACCCAAATCTACTGCATCAGTCTTAAAGCAATCCTTCCATCTATGTTTTGGTCTACTCCTTAGACATCTACCCATCGGTTCAGTATTTATTAACCTTTTAGGGACCCGTTGGTTACTAAGCCCCAGATTATTGTTAGCCACAATGCTGTAACCAGAATTATATTTAGTGGTTGCAATTCCATCAATTCAGTGTTATATTCCTCTTTTTTCAGTACTAATATTTTACGTAATACTTAATTATCAAATATCTTAAGGCAATGTTATTCTTCCAATATCTATATCACCGAAATTGCTCCTGTTTCTACTGCTAACAATGTATTTTGTTTTGTCCGTATTTATCTCGAGGCCTATTTCCTTTTGAGAGTTTATCAACATGGTTGTAATAATGTATAGTATGTATAAAACAGTATTCTATTTTATGAATGGGGTGAGTGAGGGTTGTAGTTTGGGAATGGCCAATGAATTTAGGTCGAAAAGTCACAAAAATATTTAAAATAATATAAAACTGTTGTTGTATACATTTTTTGTGATATAGTTTTATAATAAAATATCGTGGGCGTAATGTGGTCCATATGATTTTTCTCAATCATTTTGAGTGATACTTATTAATTATACTTTATAAAGATATATTCTTATTATTATCATTATTTTTTTTAAAGACAATTATTTTGGAAATGGTTTTTATATGAAATAATTTTATCCATTGCCACTTTGTACTTCTTTTAAACGAAATTTCCTGTTTTAGAGATTTCCTTTTTTAATTATTTTATTGTTTTTCTGTTTAGGTAACACACCGGAAAATGTTAGAGTATGGCACGAAATAAGGAAAAGGGATTTCACCCCAGGTGGTCATCACTAAAAGAATTGTGTATAATATTTAGTAATTTCTGTGTACCATGTATCATTGTCTCTTCTCATCTTGTACTAAATTAAAGTGAATAAGTAAATATATGGTTACATTTATAGTTCTTTTGTAAAGTTTTCCTTTTTATTTATATATAATAGAATCATTCATCCTATTACACTTGAATAAATTATAATGATGATTAGATTGTTGATCTTGGATAATGGTGAGAAGATGGTTAGCGTTTATGGTCAGTGAAGAACACAAATAAGCAAAAACTTACTTATTAGTACCAGAATTTGACACCTTCATCAGAACTAAAAACAAGATAACAACCTTAATGATTAATAAGAATTACAGAAGGATTAGGAAATAAGAAAACTACTAACATTATAGATACAAAATAGTATTGAAAGATATGTTTATTCTAAGTATTACAAGAAGATAAAGGCTGTATGAGGAAAGTAATAACATTAAGTTAGAGGAAAGAACAAATAATAAAATATATATGAAAATTTAGTTTGTAACGTACAAAATTATTTAATTTTTATTAATTGTTGAGATTAATAAACTTCCGAAGATGAATATAATATATTCTATATTTTTCTTCATTGTACATTTCGGGACAAATGTCCCATATTCATGAACCTTTACAATCTTGTCATATTTTCAATTTCACTAGTGAAATTATATCATCCATATATCATGGTTGAAAATTGTTTTACTCAATTGAATTTTTTATTTTATTTTTATACCAGATCGGCCTGGTGGGCCTTACATGGTTGGTTAGTCTCGTACAAAAGACACCCCTAACTATATACAATGTTATTATTAAGAGAACAAAAATAATAAATAGATAAGAATAATGCTTCTTCATAAAAGATGAAAGTAAAATTAATAACAAAAAATAATGATATTGGTACAAACAAGCAATATACCTAATAGTAAAAAGAAACAAGTTAATTTGAAAAAGGGACGAGAGAAGAAAATAATAATAATGAATAAATAAAATGAGTAATAATAAAAAGTAAAATAGAGGTAGTGTGACTAAGAATTAATTTTACATTTATTTAAATTTATAACAGAATGTCCTGCAGCAGTCTAGGCTCTAGTCTTCGGGTTGAGGTTGGGTTTCCCAGGTTGTAGGTCACTGCTCCTTTAACTGTCGGCAACTGGGAGTGGAACTTCATGAACCGTTTTTTGATGTAATCCTCTATTGACTCCATGTGTAATTCGCGATGCAATTGGCTATTTCTTATGAACCAAGGAGCATTAACTGCTATTCTTAGGACTTTATTTTGAAAAGATAGTAGTTTTACTCATTTGAATGCAGTGTAATACCATTTTTATTTATTAACGAAATGAAAGGAAATTTAAATATCAGCAATGTAAGTTGTTGATAAAAATTCATATTAAATAGTACTACGTACACTATATAATCAACCATCGTAATATTTAATATTAAAATAATATTTATTTAATATTAAAACGTAATATTAAAATCAAATTTTTATCATAAACTAATTATTGAAACATACAATGTCTTCATAAATATATTTGTACTACATTAAATAAAAAATAAACTGCTTAAGTTAATTACCAAAAGTTTTGAAACAATGTATCAATAGAATTTTAAAATATACTATCTTAAACAAGAGTTAATTATTTAATCGGAAGGTTAGGAAAATTATTTAATTAATTATAACACAGAGAGCACAAATATTCATCTATTGTCAGTTCTAAAACAATGCGAACTGAAATCAAATGTGTGGAAGGAACACAAGCGCACCTTGATTTGTGCCCAAAAACCAACACTCGATGGGTCAGTCACAACTTCACGTCATAACTTCTACCAGCCAATCCAAATAAAAAAGTACACGCTAGCGCGAATTAGCTATATTTGACAAACATGTAGAGGTACCTTGAGAAGTTGGTATCGATTAAACACAATTAATATTTATAAAAACCTGATACCTCTTCTGAATTCTTCAATCAGTCCCTCTGATTTGTGAAAGAATATTTAGCAAAACTAAATGCCAGATTAGTTCTTTTTTCTTTATTAATAATTTATTTGTAAATATAATAAAAATTGGATGATCATTGATTGACCTCATATAGTTAATAAAAGGAAGCGGGTATGGTCAAAATAACTCGGAACAGAAAGTAAAATATTTATTATGAGCTAACATTGGCTCATCAGAGCTAGAAAAGATAGAACAACTAAAATTAAGTTACAATAAGATAACATAAACTGGGTGTGGTTAAATATGTGAAAATGTATATAAAAACCTAGCAATGCTATTGTTATATTTTATAAATATAGATTTAATAGATCACAATTGATAGATCTAAATTATTGTTGTATTTAGCTAAAATTAACATTTATGTATACTTTATTATTATGATTTGGTAACACAAATCGAAGCAATATATGCGATGACATTCGTTTTTAGCACCTCAAGAAACCCTTAAGGAAATCATTAATATTTTTTTCTTATTCTTCAAAAAGAGATGAACCTGCTCAATGCGCTAGTACTATATAAGTATATTAGTACTATATTGAAACAATTAAGACCGATTGACGTATGGAAGTGTTGTAAAAGAGTTTTTAGGAGTGAAAATTAGTACCTTTAAACTTTTCCATGGTGGCTAGGAAAATTTTGAAAACAGCAGCACGTGAGTCCAGTAATTCAAAAGTTTATTGTGAATAAAGAGTAGACCACTCCCTTTTATACAGATAAATGAAGTGATAAGACAGTAACATAAAGAAAACGCATTGAAAATAAAAACAGAACTGAAATTTGCTGTATTATCATAATTACTGGTCCGATTTAGATTATTTTATTCTTATTCATTAAGGAAATTTGATTATCTATGATATTTTTATGTATAGGCATTATAACTCATAGTTTTTGAATAACAACCCTCACTGTGCTTCAATAGTACTATATTGAAAAAATTCAGACTGACTGGCCTATCTAAGTATGATATAAGATTTTTTAGGAGAATCATTATTTCTTAAATTCGTTAATATGGGTTGAAAAAGTAGATATCCAGCTTTCCAACAGTGCTATCAACGTAGGAATTGGATGCAATGCAGAGGATTTTATGATCAATGATCACCGGCAGAAAACAAAAATCCTTCAATTAAATCAAGTTGAAAAATTTCTAATTTTTAATTTCTTTGAGAAATGGTATTTGGTGGTTTGATACAACATTAAAAACAAAAATGGAATGCTTTTTCTAAAAAAAAAAAAAAAAATTATTATACTACTTTACCCCAAGCCACATTGTTTTATAATTTTCTTAAATATAATATAGCTTAATAGAATCAGTCATTTTTTCTTATTCCTCGGAAAGAGACGTAGTGATTAGTATACAATAACAATGAAAAAATGAATACTTTCTGAGCTACAAACCAAAAACACTTAATTTTGTTCATAACTTTTTTTTTTACCTGAGAATTAGACGATTTCAATATCTTTAAACATTCCAATGGCGACAGGGGACTTTTTGAAAAACAGCACATAAATTGGTCCAGTAATTCAAAAGTTTATTATGAACAAAGATTCGACCATTCCCTTTTATATATATAGATGGATGAACACTTAATCTAACAATTTACTTCTGATGACCTTTTCTGGTCACCATAGTTATTAAATGAATAACTTTAAATTCCACTTAACCAATACATGAGCCTTACAGTTGACAACTCCATAAAATCATTCTTAATATGTTCAATATTAATTATATAATAATCAAGAATTGAATTGATGGTTAAGTTCAAATTGTAAATTTTTGTAAGATGCTATTCTTTTGTTTTCCTTATATAGTTTCTGTTCTCAAACTAGCAATGATTAATTTAAACCCAAAGTAAGTGAAAGTTTTGTAATGGCACCAGATTTAGTTTTTTAAACTCAGTTCTGAAGGCCTGAAATTCTGGCCCTATAAAATAAGTTTTACTTATCTGTGTAGTCCATTGACACACCACCCCATCTCACAAAAATATAATAATTAAAGATCCTGCAATGTTTATAAAACCCAATTTTTTATATTAACTGCTTAAAATATATTCCACACATAGTTAGGTGAAAGTAATGGTAGAAATTGAATAAAATTACACTGAAAATTAAAACTTTATTTTTAAATTTAACTAAAGGTAAATTACAATTCATATGATTGATAAATCGAAATATCAAATCTTTATGGTATTAAATTATTCTGAAACTTACACAAAACTAGTAGATATATAATTAATTAACTTATATTTCCACGATACAATTTAAAGCTTTTAAATAAATATTATAGTTTTGTCATGTCATGTCATCCATAAAATAGATGCAAAACAATAAAATGGAACAAATAACTGTTTAGATATAAAGAAGTAATCTAGTAACAAAACGTTCAGTAATGAACCAGGCAAATGAACGGAACAAGTTAAAAATTGTTTTTAATGCAAAGAGGTGTCACAAATAGATCATATAAACTTTATTATTTCCATTTAAAAACAACTCATACACATCACAAAACTTAAATGATCTATACGTATTTAAAATCAAAGTAAAAATTTCAACAAATTGCTTTTTTCTCAAAAACCATTTTAAAAAATATTATTGACTAGGAAGATATACTTTAACATATAACTTTAAGAAATAATAATTTACTTATAAAATAATTAACAATCAATTGTTTACTACTTTAAAAATACTATTAAAATTGGTGTTACTCCTATTATATGTGATATTCTTTGGCATTGTCAAGTTTTGTCCATTTCATGCTCACGGCCCAAAGCCACCTCGCGAGGGATTCATCACGCGCTTCTTGGCTTGTTTTGGTTTCCATACAATTGCTAGAAATGAAGAAATAGGTAAAATTAGAAGAAGGTTCCATTATAATCTTATTTAATATATAATTAGTATTCCTTACGAGAAATATTTTCCAGTCACTCCTTCTAAATCAGGAGAAAGGGCAGCATACAAGGTCGTCTGGGCTCCTTGGATAGGATTTTTTAAAAATATCCTAATAATAGGTTTAAGAAATAAACTTGAAATAGTGGAATTGAAAAAGCTCATGTGCCTAGTGATTTCTGTTTCGACGATTCCTGGATGAACAGAATTAACGGTCACACCCGTTCCTGTAACAAAATTATAAGTAAAAGATGCAATAATGTCTTTAAGGTGTTTCTATCAAACTCAATTCTACAAGAGATTTGTTTTATAATAGAATCTCTGAAGTTCGTAGGTGGCTATTAAACTTTTTAAAATACTTAAAAATATCCTTTCCAACCATATTTTCTTTTTGAATGGAATATGGTCTGGGTGCGGTAAAAAAAAAAAAAAAACTCAAATAGATAATTATACTATTTTAATAAAATAGTATAATTATCAATTAGTATAATTAAATAGTATAATTTAAAATAGTATAATTATCTACTATTTGAGATTTTTTTTTTTACCGCATCCGGACCAAATTCCATTCATCTATACACACGGTCAATCAATAATCTTCCAATATTTTCTTTTGTTCTGAGTCATAAACTATCCTATTATAACTGCTTTGATTGGATCACTTTTTAATTCCACTCACTGAAGAGTTAAACAAACTCCCAACGGATCCTTTTTCTTTAAATTCGCATTAGGGTGATTCCCAGGAAAAATTTTTGATGAATAGTTACAATTTCTTCTCTCTGATTGTGCTCATATGGCCTTCCTAATGAGGTCTGCCAAATTTGCATACACGGTTGTAATTACTAAATGAATGTTGTAATAAAAAACAAGTTCCAGAGGAGAAAAAAAAACAGCACATTCCTATCAACGTTTTCATGCAAAGCTACTTCAGACTCAGCAAAAACACTTCGCAAATTATAGATATACCAATAGTTATAAAATTAATAGGAATACATTGACAGTCTTAATTCCCAATTACAAAAAGCCATTGGTGAAGTGGTGTCATTATAGAGTGGGATAGTCAGGGTTAAGAGTTTTTTGATAAGTGATAACTGATTATTGATGACTGATTGATCAATTAATAATTTCCGGTATACGGGGAATTACATCGAAGGAATATTTTTTTCTTTAAATTATAACAAGTAAACAGGTTAAGACAAAAATTTGACATTTTTCGTGGATTTACCCATAAATAAAATTGATTTGTGATGCCAAATGATAAAGAACAACAGAATAAAGAACATAGAGAAAAGAGGAATAATATTTGGACATTTTTAAATCTGTAATAAAGCACATAATAAAAACAATAAGGTAATGGAATATAGTATTACCTAATACCTCTTTCGATTCCCCATTCGCTACTTTTATTTCCTGAGTTTCCTCAAAGTAGTTTTACTAGACTAAGGTATCCAAGGATTAAAAACTCAAGCTGATTCAATTAATAAAAAGATTTTCCTTTTTAGAAATGGAAATTTAGAGATCCACAAAGTTCAAAATCATTAGACACACATTCAGCAAGAAGTTTGATCAGGGGCAAAATTCTCTTTTATAACATTGCATATTCTTAGTTAAAAAATATAAAGGAAATTCAAGCAGGAACCAAATTGTATAAGTCAGCACTGCACTTTGGAAACAACAGAAAATAAAAATAAAAAGTAATTTGAATTTTTCGATGTTTACAGGCTCAATGTAAACAGACAACAATAGTCACACAACTGTTTTCACGCATATTTTACCAATATTTTACTACAGCTACAACTGGTTTTAAAATTCTGTCAAGTGATAATTTAGATATAATCCTCACGTTAGAGAACGTTAAGGTGGTGATTGCTCTTGCACTATTAATTTTAAAAAGTTCAGAAAATATCTATTTAATTCAAATAATGTTGAGGAGAAAGAAAAAATAACAGTACTTTTGTAGATGATGGGCATTTCCAAGTGTTTCAGTGGGCATTATGTGAAACGTGTTTCTTAACAGATCTTGGTTTACTTAGTTGGTAGGTTACTTATGTTTTGGTTGTTGTGAATTTGTTAGTTTTTGAGAGAAAAGTGATAACAATTTTGGAATTGCCTTCTAGGGAAGAAAATACTATAAAATATACTTCCAAATTAACAAAGAAAAGCTATAATTAAAAAAAAAATGAACTAAACACGCTGAAGAGAGAAAATTAATTTTTAATGAATAATCAAGTAAAATTTAACCCAAATTTTATAACCTATGCATAAAACCATAAAAAAATATTATTAAAACAAAATATATTATAACTCACATAATGTAAATATATATATATTTTTTTAATTTAAGGTTATAACTGCTTTATTAGATCACACGTATCAACTGCTACTCACTCAAGATATACATAAATTTCCCAACAAATCCTTTTCAGTAGAGGACAGGACCTGAATTTACATAAATGTGAATCAGTTAATGGTTTCAAATAAGTTTTAAAACTTTAATTTTTTGCTATTTTTTTTTTTAACACATTTTAGTAAACAAACACATGTAATTAAAATTGAAATCTTTAACACCCCCACATAAATAAGAAACATAACAATGTTTCTCATAACGGCCACCAGAAGCACTCGTGAAAGCCCACCATCTATACAAGTTCCAAGAACAATTAGTTTAATTATAAGTTAACTAAAATATATTTAAAGTACCTTCAAGTTTTCTGGCAAGTTCATTCGTGAACAAAATGTTGGCCAGCTTACTCTGAGCATATGCAGTCCCTCCATCATAATTTCTTTCACTATTTAAGTCTTCTTTATTGATTCTGCCCCTAAAATGAGCGATACTTGATACGTTGATAATTCTACTTGGAGCACTTTTCTATTAACATTTACACATTTTATAATAACAGTATTGTAAGTTCAAATTTAAAATAACTGAATTCTCAGCACATACTTTTAACACGTCGAGTAGCATCATAGTTAATAGAAAATGTCCGATATGATTTACTCCAAACTGCATTTCAATTCCTTCCTTGGTTTTTAGAGGTGGACATCTCATCACTCCAGCATTATTTATTAAAATGTGAAGTCTATTTTCCTCTATAAAATAATAATAATATTCCATCTATTTTTCTTAAATAACTAACATATGGATGTTAATTGTTCTTCAACAATTTTTAAAATTGATAATAACCTTTTTTGAAGGTTTCTACAAACTTTTTAATTGACTCTTGAGAAGAAAGATCACACTTTCTGCAATATACATATTTATTGTTTGTTTCCAAAACTATTTCCTCTCTTGCCTAGACGTAAATATAAAATATTATAGCTAGCTATATTAATTCAAGTACATAATAATTATAATTGTCATGTTACCTTTTCACATAGTTGTAGATTTCTACAAGCCATTATTATTTTTCCTTTACGCTTTGCTAATTCTCTCACAGTTTCTTTACCGATCCCAGTGTTAGCTCCAGTTACAATTACAACTTTATTCTCGATCAAATTAGGTTCTTCATATTTATTTCCAGCACAATAGTCCCTAAAATTTTATGAAAGTTAACTTATGATCGATTACTACATTATAATAAGGCAAGCTTTAATTTAGATAAGAGGTTCTTAAAGTGGGTGCAACAGAAATAATTAAATAAACAAAAGTGTAAAATTAAACCGAAAAGATCATTAAAACTGTTATGAAAAATCATCAGTGGTTCTTATAATGTTATAATGGAAGATTGCAGATTGACCATGTGTATTATTAATAAATGGAATTTGGTCTGGGTGCGGTAAAAGAAACTCAAACAGTGACAACTGTTTTAATGAGCCAACGTTTCGCCCCACATTGCAGGGCTTCGTCAGGGCTCTTTTGACAGAAGTAAAAGTCAGAGTGAGATATGGATCTCACCCCCACTTACCAAATATAAAATAATCTAGAAAATATACTAGTTTAATTTTCAGTTGATCAAATATGGCCCCCAACTTTTATGTATCATACCACTATTTTGCATAAAATCATTATTTTTTATATGGCATATTTAATAGGTTGTATCAATAATGAGACTTACACTGTGACAAACCAATTAGTTGTGGGACAATCTGTAGGGGACTGTTTGTTTTGTTTAATGGTGTAATAAATCATTGGTCATTAATGCCATTAATTTCTTATCTAATTATGCTTACATTTTTTATAAATTATATAATTTTTTTTTTAATTTATAAAAAATAAATATTTGGTGCCCCAGGGCTCGAAATCCTTTTTACTTATTTTTAATTTACTCCTAGGGTTTTTGTTCTACAAATATTACCGTCTATCTTTTATTTCCTTTTTGATGGGTTTGCTCATTTCTGATGGAGTTAAAATTGCTTTACCCCGTCTTGGAGGTGAGAGTGCTTCTCTTGCAGTATAATCAACCAGCCCATTCTCTGCGATTCTTACATGACTTGGAACCCAGATAAATGTAACTGACATACCTAGATTTTGTCGAGTGTTTAAGTAGAAATGGATAGAGGAAATTTTCGGATGCTCCAATACAGTAAGTAACCCTAGTCTACAGTCTTATCTTTGGAATACGCTCAATTCAAATAAAATCAAAATTTTTTTTGCTAGATATGCCACAATTAAAGTAAAACGGTAATGAGTGATTCAAATAACTCAATGACAATAACAACAGGAATGCCATGAAATTCATTTAATATATTCAGGGTTCTGGCAGCACATCTGGAGTTAAAGTAAGATAACCACATTCAGTGAAATACAGAATAATCTCGGTACTTTCAACTCTCCAGTAATCTGAACTAACATAAAAAAAATTTTCTTTTTTTTTGAGAAAACTGCTGGTTGAAAAATATCTAAAGAGTGAATAACTTTTATACCTTGTGCCAATATAACAGGAAATCATAAGATTTAGAATTTCAAAAATTTCGAACAAACTGTTCTTTATAAAAGTCATGCAAAAGCTTGGATGAGTGTCATACTTTTTAAAGAATGGTTTCATGATGAATTTATTCCATCATTGAGAAAGCAATTGGAATCAAGAATCTGAAACAAAAAGCAATTCTGTTTAGATAACTGGGCTGGCCTTCCAGATGAATATGATTTGGTGAGCGATAACAGGAAATAACGGTGACTTTTTTCAATCAGACTGTAACCCTCTCCTACAACCAATGAACCAAAGTGTGATTCAAAAAATCAAGCTCGATTACTGTACAGTTCTACTCTCGTATGGAGTGGCACAACAAGAAACCCTTACAACAGTGAACAATTCGAATCTCAAAGATGTGTAACTGTTAGCTGCAGCTTGAGGGGCTATTCAGTCAAAGACCATGAAGTATCAAGAGACAATAGTGACAAAGCTAGCGAACAGATCATTTCAACCTTGATTAAAAGTATATGCCCTTATCCTTCAGTGAATGGGATGTTGATGAATGGATTAAAGGTCCTGGGGAGAATGAGTTCACATTCTTTCAGCAGTGAAGATGTATCTGCAAAAGTCTCAGAAAAAAAAATAACCGACTTCTTAAAATAAAGATTATTTTTTTAAAACTTCAAACTGTCAAACTTACAATAAAATACATCAAATAAACAAAAATAGTTATGTACTTTCATATTGTTGAATTTTTTAAAAACATTTTTCCTAATACTTTCTGTAATCTGAACACCCCCCTGCAGTAATTAGTTTCAATTACCAATATTACACAGTATCTCATTTACCATTTTTATCTGATAAATCTCAAAAAAATAATTTAACATTTTGTCAAACATATACACACTTATAATATAAGTAAGTACAATTTCCTTTATAACTTGAGATGAAAGTTATATTTACATGCTTAAATTATACAGAAAAAATTATTATTTTTAAGGACCAAAAAGTAATTATCAACCTTACAGTCAAAATGATGCAAAATTGCATTGCATAAGCTAATGAATAAATTAAAACGCTTGTGAATCTTACTTTATTATAATAGAGCATCCAACTATACTCCCTATCGCACTGCCGATAAGAATGGGTTTACTAAACTTCACAACCATTGTCCAAATAATAACAATACAATTTGACTTTTATCAAACCGCGAACTAAAGCGTTCAGGTTTAGTTCTAAAGCACTGCATCCATAGAGGTAGGATTTATGGGAAAGACTTCAATTAACCAATCCATGGAGTTGGGTAACATTGTAAAAAATGGTTTCATATTCCCATCGTAAATTCAATTTTCAACTACTTCGATTTCAAATTTTAGAAAAATATACAAGGTGCTGTATAGAAAGAAGTATTTCAAAATACTCTCTCATGCGAAATTCCTTTTTTAACTTCCCATAATTTTTCTCAAAGTATGTTCATCCCCTTATTTGTTCAATAGTCTATTTACATACGAATACATTAATCGAAAAACTAACAAGTAATGAGTCTGTATACATCGGGACCTGCTCGTGTTATACTGCAGGTGTCCCGAGTGTAATTTTATGTTTGAATTAAATGTGTGTGGAAAAGAGGGGCTGAAAATGTGAGACACTTTATGCCGATCAACATGCATATATTTAATTTTAATTTATAATGTTAATCCCCTGGAGGGGCAATTATAGTTAGTGTGTTAGGTTAAATACTTATTTATATGTAGTATCAGAACAGAGCAATGGGGTCTCATAGGTAATAGAGTAATGGCTTATCTGCTGAATGACGTTTTCGCCGACGCGGTGACGTCTTCTGGGCCGCTTTCTCGTCCAGGTGTACTGTGGGCGAAAATGGTGAAAATCATGTGTCTCGCCCGATGTCTGAAAAGACGTGTTTCCACGTAAAATAAAAAAAAAGAACGAAAAAATCGGATGACTTAAATCCGACAGAGTCAATGTAGAAAAAGATTAAAAAGTTTAATTAAAAATATATTGTTAATTTCATTTTCGGCATTTTCTTTAAGTTTAAAATTATTACTAAAAAAGTTAGACGGGAGAATGAAGGAGTGGAATCCAAATTAAAACAATACCAATCATATTGTTGAAACAGGTTCATAGTCACCCAAGTGTGCAAATTCTCTCGACCAAAAAATACCCGTTTACCCCCAAAGTACCCGCCACTTTACCCGCTCTTGGAGAATCACTGACTTCACTATAACTGCAACAGTGTGATTTTTGCAGTCATGATTTTACTGTCGCACTAGCTCTGGCAGGATAGTTGATAGTACTAGTACTGTTAGAGAAGCAACTGCCATGTTAACTATCATATTTTTATGCCTTGAAAGTGTTTTGTTGTAACCGTTCCAGCTATTATAACAAAAGTTCTTCCCACTACTATGGCGTAACTGTTTGATAGTTACAGTCATGAAAGCATTTACTGTACCATCAATATAGTAATGTCGCATTGGGTCTAGCTTAATAGTCTATAGTACAAGTAATTTCAGTGGACAAACAAACAGCTATGTTAACTGCCACGTTAAACTGTCCTATGTCCTACGCCTTGACAAGTTACTGACGCAATATTTAGCTAATTCTAGTTAATTATTTATCACCTAGTATGGAGGAAGTGCGTTTCACGACGATTTCCAATTATAGCCACTTTTTAATGTTGCTCGATTTAACAATATTTTTTTTTTACCAAAAGCTCCTCTATTCCTGTTTAAATACAAGTACATATTTTCACATTCCAGTTTTGCTGCCTTACCTTCTTCATTAGCAAGGGTTTACAATGTACTATGTCATCTTTAGAATATTCTACTTCGATATTTTTTGTCACATAAATTCGGCATTTTAATATTTACAAAAATTCGATATCTAAATAGCTCTAAATTTTAAGAATTGCCGAAGATAGGACTACCAGCTATAAAATCTCGTCCATAGTTCCTACCATGGCACCGTTCTTTTGAACATGTTCCTCCGCGAACGACTCATCTCTATTTGAGAGCATTTACACAATCTTATCATTATCAATTTGTTTACATCTAAAAGAATTTGTACAGAAGTGAACTTCTTTCGTACTTTTATTGGTGCGTTCTACTAATGTTTATCTGCTCTATTTTGGGATGAATTTTGATGCTTGTGAAGTCAATATGTCTCAGTGGAAAAGAGAATTTCCCTTAAGTGTAAGGGATGCACTGATGAAGGCTGGTAAATATTTATGTATATTAAACCATTTATTGTAGCTCATAAAATATTTTTCAGTTTTTATGGTTATTAAGGATATTTAGTGTTAATATAAACGTTTCTTTGTGTTGGAAAATCTTGATATTCATTATATCTTAAATAATTAGAGTAGATTCTTGGATTGATTAGGATGGCCAATACAGTTAGACAGTAGGAACTATTTCAGGTATCACTTTTTGCAGTACTTATCTTTTGTTTTTTTTATTGTAAACAAATAAATTAAGAAGTAAAAGGAAGATGATCAGGGTGCAATCAAAAGAACTCAAATTGTAATAAAACTGTTTATTATGAGCCAATGTTTTGCCCCACTTTGCATGGCTTCATCAGGGCCAAAAAAAAAAAAAATTCAAACAACTAAAATAATGTAACAAACTAAGAGAAAAGAAAACATCTGTTTGCCATCGAATTCACCCACTCCTGTATCCTGTTGATACCTCCATTCGCCTTTATCTCATTCTTTCGTTTGTCCTCATTCAGAAAGGTGGATGTCCTATTTTTTCATTATTTTTGCTTTTTCTTGACCTTTAATTTATTCTTATTTTTGTTTTTTAGTATGTACTATATTTTTAAATTTCTCTTTTATCTACTTTTTTATTTGTTCTCATTATTAAGTTAAGATTACAGCCCTCGAAGAAAGGTGTTGTAATCGGTGGATTAAGATAATTTCCAGCAAATCCCATCAATACACCTTTATCCTTTGTCATAAACCTACCGACTGCCCTACAGTTTCATTTAATAATGTTACTCTTACCCCTGTCGAACAGATCCACTACCTTGGACTATATCTGGACAAAAGATTAACCTGCAATCCTCATACAAGACAGAAAAAACAGGAAACTGCACATCGAATTCGACTATTATAGCACTAATGGTCTAAACTTCCAACTCATTACAAAACACTGATCTACATAAATGTATTAAGGCCAATCTGGACTTATGTACTTGAGCTTTGGGGCTCCACTAAACCTTTGAATTCTTCTCGTATCCAATCCTTACAATCTAAAATCCTTCATAAAATTCTCAATGCTCTTTACTTTGTCACAAATAAAATCATACATAATGACCTTAATATTCCCTATGTAACTGATCTAGCCCGAACCAGATATCACTCCTTCCATTATAAACTCCCTAACCACTCAAACCCCCTAGTTTCTAACTTTGCTTCCTCTTCCATTCCTGACAATCCTCCGAAGCGCCTGAAAAGAAGATGGCCACGAGATCTGTTAATGTAAAATGTTAATAGAGTGCTACCAATGGGTAGTTTCTCTACACACCTGTAACACTCCATTTTAACTAAGATCAAATTTACTGAATGTATTATAGAAAATACAGTTCTAAATTTCAATAAACATATTAAAAAAAAAAAGTAGGTATAGCAACAAGTAAAAGGAAATATTAAGAAAATTATTAAAAATAACAAATGAAGGATGACAACTGACAAGTTAGGAAAGAGGGAAAGGGTCAGGACAAGTTTTCCCTTTTTTCCCTGTTTAAAATAGAAATGATTCAATCTAGCAGAAAACATTGGAACTTACTTTCTGTATCATATGAAAGAGCAATTTTTTCCCCCTGAGAATCCAGTCTAACCTAGAAATGGCCAAAAATAGAACTACCTTATATAAAAAGATGTATCTATTGATAGTTTTCTTACCGATGTTAAGTGTATTAAGTATTGATGCAGTGGTAATCAAGAGTGTTGATACGTCACATTCAATACTGGTTGGGTTGAGTTTAATTTTGTGGTGGACCCTCGGAACGAAACTCAACCTTCCGACTCTGGTTAGAATAGGTAGTTAATAACCTTTTAAACAACCACTTCATATGTCAGAAATAGCCAGGCAGGGGTAAAAAAAAAATAGTAAAGTATTATTAAGTCAGTGATTATGCAATAGAGACATCAAAATTATCTTAATTATATTTATTTAAATAAAATGAAATTCCATGTGTTTTAGAATAAGTTTTAGCTTGTTTTGTAAAGAAATTTTTAAATCTGAAATATCATTAGTTTTACTGTTTATTCTAAACTCTTTGTTTATATAATTATTATCATATTGATTATAGGTAACAATTTTTTTAAATTTGTTCTCAGTCTGTAGGTGTTGTATTTTTTTATTAGTGATATTATAGGAGTATTCATGATGTTTAGTTTTACTTGTTAAATCAAAAAAGTTGTGTTAAATAGAGAAATATTTACTTCTTTCAGCATGTTAAAATGATATAACATTTAACATGGTTGAGAGTATGTTTTGTCTGCGAAATGGAGAATGGCCTCACGCTACACATGATTTTGTCTGTTGTTTAGATAAGTTAATTGCTTGTAGTTTGTGTTTATTTTTTTGTTTTGGATGTTTTAAACTTTTAAAAAAATGAATTAAAATTATAATAAAGTAATGGGAAAAAACTAGGGAAGGAAACAAGGAACAAGTGAGATGATGTGATGAAGCTGTTGAAGATTTTATTATTTCTTAAATATTACGAGGCTACAAAATAAGTTAACCAAAAAATCTGCTAGGAACTCCTCTGCATTTAACATATAGTATGGAATTTAAATTGGGCTGCTCGTAATCCTATACTTATAAATTTAGCATGTTAAAACTTTTTAAATTAAACACAACATTACGAATACATCTAATGTTGACTGTTAGGATATTAATTTTTATGGTTTCATTCATAGCAAAAATTTAATTTATAACATTGTATTGTTTTGATATTATAGAGGAACTTATTAACTCAGCTAGTACAAGTAGTAGACATCAGGGTATAAAGCAGAGCGAATTAGCTATGGAATTGATAACAGAATCTGTGTTTTGTGAAACTGACAGAAGAGGAGTCTCCAAGATGGTATTTACTCGTCGCTATTATTCGTTTACATTGATGGTGTTTATTATTACTTTTTTGTTTATTTGTTATTCATTGATAAATTTTAGCTATCTAGCCTACAAGAGGCAGAATTAATGGAAGTTATATCAGACCATATGTTGTATGATGCTCGTGGCAGCGAAGCTTCAAGAAATGCATTGTTTCAGGCTTTGTTTCCTCCTACTGCAACGTCAAGGTTTGATAATTAAATATATGACTGAAAACAACAATAATTTAAAGATAAACATATTGTATTTACATTAAGCCTTAAATTTAAGTATAACTGCTAAACATATCCTGTATGCGTTAGACTTGCCAAAATATATTTCTATTGTGTGTTGTAACTTGATTCCTGAGTTATATTCATGCAAATTCAGGTCCGATCTCTTCTGAAAAGGATACGTTGAGGGATTGTAATCCGTTTTTATCAAGTTCAGTGAGCAGAAGTCAACCTCTGTGACCAAATTAAAGCAGTAATACTATAATAATTATTACAATACCGTATGTTATAACCATAGCCTTGATTTTTATATAGTAAAATCCCTAAGAATAGGGCTAATAATGTACAATAGAAACCTGTCATATATCCATCAAAAAATAATCTCCAAATAAGCAGTAAAGCAGCTTAAATCTATACTGATAAGTATTAAGGATTAATATCAATATTCTTGATTTTTCAAGAAACAAAAAATTAAATTTAAAAAATTTGATATAAAAACTCATTCTATCAATAGTTGTTGTTGTTGTCTGGGGTTTAAGGGCGTAAAACCCTGAGGTCATCAACGCCCATGTTTCGTGCTTTATATTTTATTTCTATAATTCTATTTCA
>NW_027115366.1:1450554-1455908 GCF_000696795.3 Halyomorpha halys | reverse complement strand
GTTTCTGAAATTGTTAATTTCTAAAACTAAAATCGGATGGGTGTTTATGAAAGTGTTGTTTTAAGTTGCTCAACATTGTACAATGCATTATTTCATTCACTTTTTCTAACCTTTGAATCTTATCTACATATATTTCAAGTCCAAGATTTCAATCCAATTTTTAGATCTAAGATTTTATAGACATGGAAAAAAAGTTGCACTTTATTTATTTATTTGGAAAATTACAACTGATTTGGTCAAACCAGATGACATCTATCGGTTGGTGACACAATAATATACAGAAATGATAAGCATAAATGAAATATGAGTTAGTTACACTTTTGATTATTAGAGCGCTGTGGAGGCTGCTGTGATTTATAAGCTAGAACTGTACAATATGAATTAATTTCCATTGTATTGCTATTTCTAGCGATAAAAGAAATAATTCAATTAACAAGATACAACTAAATATGAAACACTATAATAAAAAAAAATTAAAGAATTTATGAAATGAATAATGATGACATACAGAAAAATAACCCTAGGATGTGAAATGATTGTGTTCTTAATGTCAGTATACATTTAAACGGCTGTATAAATATAATGTAATTATAGATAATAAACGGCTTGATATAAAGTTTTTGAAAAATTAAATAAACTCTTCAATATTTTTGTGATATTATCCTAGATAAATAATAATCTTTCAGTCCTTCGAGAAGTCAATGAAGACGCACTGTTCTATCTGTAAATATCAAATAAGACCAGTAAGAATCAGTGTTTTGTTTCAGGAAAAGAAAAAAAGGCTGAATATCTCTTAAAAGATACAAGGCCTGCGAAATCAGTTGCTGTCATGATCGGTGATTCGTATTTCCTCTCACAACCCTAATCTTGCTTTCTTAAACGGGGTTACTTCTTTACTCAATTAATTGCTCGGTCGCAAGGTTGAGTGGATCCATTCCTGACTAATTCCTTATTTGGAGACAATTCTCAAGGTTCAAGAAAATTGAACCGATATCCCATTGGTGACGCTAACGCTCAAGAGATGATTATACTGAAAGAATGGTATCTATAATGTAATATTCACGTGAGTAGCTACAGTATGATTTTTTTTTTTACTTTTAGTTGTATTTCTTTTAAGTTTTGATAAATTTTGAAACCATAAATCACAATTATTGCTTTAACCATGATTTAAATCAATAACCCTTATTTAAACCATGGTTAAATAAAGCAATAACCAACCGCAGGAATTTATAGTTGTTCTTACATTTTAAATATTTTGTGGTCCAATGTTAACGGGGTAAACCATTTTGGGTTGAACTTTAAATAATATTGGTCCAATTAATAATAAATTCTTTATTTATTCTGGGATACACCTGTTTAGATTAGCATTACAGAAATATTTGATGGGCTTTAGAGCCTTAGAGTAAAGAAAAAAAAGGGTCTTTAAACATAAAGAAAATGTTAACTTGTGATATTAATAACTCAACAAAAAAAGTAATAATAATATTTACAGAGTGATACTCAGGAGAGAAACACTTTGTTCAAAAAGCAGTACCGTCCAACTGTGTTAGCCTGCTATACACACAGACTATTTGGATATCTTATTCTCTACTATTATAATAAACAGTAAAAATTTTAAATACAGAAAAAATATATATATATATATAAATCCTACTTGGTCATATACAATTGTATTCTATTAAAATCTAAAAAAATACTCAATAAAAAGGAAGAAGGAAGGTGTGGTCAAAGAAAAACTTAAATAGTTGTAAAACTAGTAAATAAAATAAATAAAAATAGTTTTACGACTATTCGAGCTCTTCTTTGACTGTAACTGGGCCATCTTCTTTTTTATTGAATATTTTTTTAGATTTTAATGGAATACGATTGTGAATGATCATGTAGGATTTTTATGTATATATTTTTTTCTATACACACAGTCAATCATTGATCTTCCAGTTAAAAAATACATAAATACTCATCATAGATGCATATAAAAAATAAATATATATATGATGAGTATTTTTTTACTGGAAGATCAATGAGTGACTGTGTGTATAGAAAAAAAATATATACATAAAAATCCTATATGATCATTCACATATATATATATAATTAGTTGACCGTATAATTTAAAATATGAATAAGATGGACTTGAACTTTTAACAAAAAATATTAATGAGAGTTTTGAGACTTAACTTGGATACACATTATTTTATTTAAACATTAAATATTTTTTTGTTAAACTAAAGATCATGATCATACTCTTAGTGTTAGTATTTTAGTTATTTAGCCGTGATGAAGACCTATATATGGATCGGAATGTAGGTATCTATAAATAGTTTTTTGGTATTTCTGAGTGCCTTTTTTGATAGCCACCCACAAATTATAATCCTTATATCCATTTTTATTTTCAAAAATTGGATTTTCATATTATATTTTTAATTTAATTTTTTTCTTCTATTTCAGAATACGTTTTTTGGTCTCACTCATTTCTCTTGCTATTTCTACGAGGAATGCTCCAGTTCTCAAAGCAGCCAGTATCCTCCTACAGCAAGCCGGGTGCTCAACTCCATTTTCTGGGAAAGTGGCCCGTGGACTCGTTGAGGAATTCTTCATTTTGGTCAACGCCAACTGTCAGGTCGTAATCGACTTGCCTAAAATCGCACCATTGTTTACTGCAATTTTCCTCTCGGCACTAGCATACGGATACATTTGTATTGGTAAAAAAAATTATGCATATTATAATGATATGTGCTATGTGAAATATGGGGTTTTAATTTAGTTATTAAAAAATTAACTTATCTGTTATGTTGGCTTTAAAGATGCAATTAATAGTTGTATTTTTACATAAAAGAAAAAATCTGTTTTGAAGTTCAGTAATTAAAGATAAACAAGGCACTCTGATAATATAGGAGCTTGGGTAGGAGAAAGGAGTATATTGGAGAGGGTAAGCTGTTAGGAAAAGTGAAGCCAAAAAGGCAGGAAGCCTTAACTAGAGTTGTGTCAATGTGAAGTGAATGTACTGAAATAACCTTCTCTTAGAAAGAACTAGTCTTAACTGAAATATCTGTGTAGGAAGGAGAGTTGGCTCGGTGTTAATCCTCCATGATGAATAATCTGGTCGGCTTCAAGAACTGTTCGTGGTTGAATCCCTCTATTCTCTCCAACCATTCTGCTTTTCCTAAAAAGGTCATCAACTTTTCTTGTCATCTGTGTTCGCCAGTTTGTTATTATCTGTCATTTCATTCTCAAGACTAGAGTCAAACAAACCTTTTCCCTGAACATTTATCTCAAATTCTTTTTCGGAACCATAGAAAAATGTTCACCAACCTTTGATTGATTTTATGGTCACTTTCCAAATTTGACTAATTAATATATTTTTTGAATTATAATGTATGTCTATAGTGCCAATTACGTACCTAAGCAGCTACTTGTACCTGTTCAATTTATTGGTACCAAAGATAAAAATATTTGATGTTCGTTGATAATCAATTACTATTAAAATAGACACCTACTTGCTCCTATTGTACTTTACTACTATGTTCCGAGGTAGTCAATGTAAATAATATAATTCATGAATAGATTGCAATTTTGTTTTGTAATTACTGAAATATGTACATACCCCTCTGTTATTACGTATGTGGTTCAATACAACTTTTGTTGTAAAAATAAGTAAATAAGTACATGAAAAAAAGTATAAATAAAAATAATAAAAACATGTATCGTAGAATCATAAACTCTCTATCTAAAGGACCATCTTCCTTAAGTATATTTCACACACTCAATCAATGATCTTTAAATAAGAAAATTAATGCATTTTTATTATAAAGAAAAAGTTTTATTGAAAATAGTGATGTCAAAATTCTAAAAAATTATTTTTTTTTTTAATTCTTCATTGTTACTAAAGATGGCAGTACTATATAATTGAGTTTTGAACATTATTTTCATAAGTGTCAATTTATGAGAAAATAAATCCCCAATAAAAATGTTGCTTGAGTTGTAATCTTCTTCATAAATGGAGTGAATTAAAAAAATATATTGATTGATTGTTTTGTTTAAATTGTCACTAAACACTCATATTTTTTTAAATATTAGAAGATCATCAGGGTTGCGGTCAAAAAAGAACAAATAGTTTATAACTATTTAATGTCCGACGATTCGCCCCACTTTGCAGGGCTAAAAAGATTTAAAAAACAACTAAGAATATTACAACAATAAGGTAAATTAAGGTTGGATAGTAGACTCTTTTCTCAGTGCGGTTTCTAGGCAATCAGAAACAGATGACTCTTTACTACTAATACCACTTTAACTTAATTAATAGCTATTTTACAATTGCAATAAATTCCAGTTAGAAACAAAACTAACCAATTTCACAATCTTTTTGTCTATGATCGTATGTCCAACTCCTAACAATGGCTTCCAGTCCTTCAGCTTCTAGCCGATCGACGTCCTCTCATCAGGCCAGACAAATCCAGAGGGCTCGTTTCCTCTCTTCTATCCCCAATGTTCACTGGTCGATCCAAAAATAATCGATTGCAATACAATAGCTCTGCCATACTTGCTATGATATACGATTTAAATAGTTTATGGATAATTACTACTTTCCTCCATGATTATTGCCCTTCTATAATTATTGTATAGAAACAACAAAAGTTGAAAAATTTCAATCTATCTCAACACAAACAATTCAACGAACACTTCGGAAGGACACGCCCCGCCATCTTATTACGCCCGCATATTACAATATATATGAATAATCTGGTCGGCTTCAAGAACTGTTCGTGGTTGAATCCCTCTATTCTCTCCAACCATTCTGCTTTTCCTAAAAAGGTCATTCGTCAGATTTCTATCAATAGTTTTAACCAGAATATTATCATAATATACAACTTAAATCCTTTATATCAATTGATAGAGGATTTTTTTTCTGAGTCTGACTATGTACTTAACTCAACATCAACATTTTTTCTACTTAAATCCTTTATAACTATCAGTGCAGAAATATTCAAATAAACAACTAATGTACCCACAAAAAGTTCTGAACTAAGAAAGAAATGAGGGAAATTAAAATATTTTTGTAATTGTAAAATGATCCTTGTTTATCAACAGTCGTGATGGGATCACATCTATGTACACTTGTGTGTATATAATTAATTGGGTTGTAGTTTAGCATATTTTCCAGAATAGATGTTCCAATTTTTTTTATAAAAGCCTTTTTCATTTCCTTTTTTTTTTTTTTTTTTTTTTTAGATTCAAAAACTTTATTTATTGATAGATATTTATCTTTTCTCTAACTACAAACTTGTTTCTGAAATTGTTAATTTCTAAAACTAAAATCGGATGGGTGTTTATGAAAGTGTTGTTTTAAGTTGCTC
>NW_027115366.1:1447120-1450504 GCF_000696795.3 Halyomorpha halys | reverse complement strand
AAACTAACCAAGTTTACAATCTTCTTTTGATGATTCTTGGTATCTTCTTTTCTATTATGCTATGTCCTTAAGTCAAAAATGGCTTCCAGTCCTTCCAAAAAGCTATGTCTCTCTCTCAACAATGGCTTCCAAAACTTTCCCGCTTCCAGCCGACGGACGTCCTCTCACAAGGCAATCCCAACTCAGAGTTCCCTATTCTTCTTGGTTGGCTTCCTTTTCCAAACTGTCCACTCTTGCTGGACAGAAATTGATCAGGACCTCCTCATCCTGGAAACATCATTTCCCATGCGCGCCCAAACAAAGAATGCCTCTCAAAAACCAAAACCTTTCTCGATGTTCCATGTAAACATCGATTATTGCACAACAGTTAGGGATTTTTGCAAATGATTTACTTTCTGAATATTATTCTTTAGCACTATTTCTTGACTTCTATTATTTCTTAAATTTACTGTATTTTCAATTATGATGGGAGTTAAAATAGTTTTTTAATATTTGAATCTGCTCAACATGGCCTTGATTCCACGGACTTTTTGAAGGATACGTACCGCCATCTTGGTTTTGTTTTGAATCACAAATTTATTATGGACAATGAAAATTGGTTAGCTTGCTTTTTGGATAAACAAAACAAATGAATAATATTAATATGATACATAAAATAAAACATATTAAAAACCTTTTGTACATCAAAATATACTATCGTCAGGGCTAAAAAAGATATAAATACTTAATAGTTACAAAAAAAGAAAAAAGATAAGTGGAGCATGCCATTTCATTGTATATCCCTGTTATTTTCCACTTATGTTTTTTCTTTTTTTGTAACTATGTCAAGTGTTTGTATCTTTTTTAGCCCTGACGAAACCCTGCAACGTGGGGCGAAACGTTGGCTCAATAAAAATAGTATACCCATTTACTATTTGAGTTTTTTTGATCCCACCTGGACCATATTCCCTTCATCTATACACAAGGTCAATCAATAATCTTCCAATATATATATCATATTTTTTTAATTTATAATTTTGATGCTGAATCTATTATAAAACTTAAAAAAAGAATTGAGCTGTTTAAAGTAATTTTTATTAATATTCAGATGGCGCCTCTTGGCAACATTTTCCTCCTGATTGCTTCATAGAAGTTATAACAAGATGGGTGAGGGAACATCAGGATCTGTGCCATGCCCCACTAAAAGAGAACTGTATTCTAATTCCTGGCATCCGACCTCCTACACCTTACCTTGGCTTGTTCATGTAAACCATTACATTTTCCATTAAAATTAATATTTCATTTTATATAGATTCAAACATTTTTTATTTAATGTTTTAATTTACAGGTGGAGTGTAATGTCTTGCTTAAATGGTCGTGGAGAGGTTTATACCGAGCTTTATGATATTCTCTGTAGTATCTTCAGAGGAGGAAGCTTGTTTGTAAGTGATGACTTAAAACCTCTTGTCTCCCACCTTTCAGCTGCTTCCACCAGATTTTGTTCTTCCGACTCCGAACTCAAAGAAACGTCTCTTGCAATAGCTGTTGATAGATTTTCTCGATTTCTTTCTATGGCCGTAGCTGAGAATACACTTTATGTAGATCGTAAGTTTGTTTTATATGAAGATATCAATTATTTCATTGTGTATGCTGTATAATCAATGGTCAGGGATGCAGTAAATTGGAATTGTAATGAGCAACAAATAATTGAAAATTTTATTTCTATCGGCATTTTGTCCTAAATTTTCACGCTTTCTTCAGGGTTAAAAACGAAATGATAGTTTTATGTGTGATATTTTATGATTTTTTATGTGTCATGATGATCTTTGAAAACCATTGTACTCAAGCGGAACATAAAAATTTCCTGTTGTTAAAGAATCACCCTAATGGTATGCTGTCACTGTTAATTTTTTTTTTGTTCTAATGTTTATATTTCTAATGTTCAGAAGACTTCTGGCAATCTGTTAGTGAGCTCTACCGCATTTCATCAAACAGCTTCCTGTTCCCGCTGCTCGAAAAACATTTGCCCAGCTCTTGATGTTCAGAGAAGGAAAGGGTTGACCTGTACCCTGGAAGAGAAACATCCGTTGAAGCGACTGTCGATGCCCTAAGTCCTTCTTCATTTGACCAGTTAGTTCCATTTTCTTCACATTTAACTCTTTATACGAGAGAATTTCTTTTTACAAAAAACAAAAAATTTGGCAGTCTTTGGACTGGCCGACAGAAGTGAAACTTCTAGAAATAAAATAATGTATTATTATTAATGAGGTTACGTAGATTAATGATTGGAGAAGTTTGTCGGGGGGTGCGGTCAGCAAAGAACAACATAAATAAACGTAGAAGGTAAGCTTGTAACCCAGTTAACCCCTTCTACGCCACAACCCCTGATGAAACCTGAAACTCAGGTCGAAACGTCGGCATAAAATAAATAAATATGATTTTGTTTATTTATGTTGTTCTTTGCTGACCGCACCCCCCGACAAACTTCTCCAATTATTATTATTAATAATGATCATATAGTTTATGATAGAAAATGTTAGTTCCATAATAATAATAATAATAATTAGAATAGAACAGCTATTTCCTAAGTCAGCTCTAGCAGGAAAATTTTTTATATTATAAAGATAAAAGGAGCTTACACAAACTAACAGGCACTGCTAATATAGTTAAGCTCCTACTCTCCTATTACAATCTAAAAATTTTCCTGTTAAAAATATCAAGCATTCCTCCCTCCACTGTAAATTTTTTTCTTGAGTTGTAGAATAACGGTAAATAAGTTTCACTTAAAAAATATAAAATATGAAAAAAGTAATCACTCGTTTATCCAAAAATTATGTTATGATATGAGTTAGAATCTATTCATTCCACTGTTCAATGGACGTTTTAAGTTCCTAGACATTTCTCTGCCTCTATTTAAATATTTCTAATTATTGTTGTTTGAGTAGTTTCATAAAGGAAAAACAAAAATTATATAAATACTGGTTTTATTAGTTTTGAACAAAGTAAGTAAAAAGATGTTACGGTTGCCATGGTGAAATAAAAACACTGGCAATATCTGCGTAGACAAGGGGTGTTACGGTTGTCATAAACGATAAACATATAACTGAGGATAAGTAAAAAATTTGCGGTTATAAAGACTTACAGAGAATGTTATATAAGATGGTCAGGGTTGCGGTCAAAAGTGAAACAAAAATAGTTGTAAACTATTTATAACTATAGTTTACAACTATTTTTGTTTCACTTTTGACCGCAACCCTGACCATCTTCTTATATATCAATTTTTACGGTCAACTATATATACATATATACTTACAGAGAATGAATTGATATTAAAAAAAAAAAGCATGTTAATAATAAAATTAAATGTATCTTACAATAAAAGTTAATTCTACTGTACTCTTATTA
>NW_027115366.1:1442200-1444834 GCF_000696795.3 Halyomorpha halys | reverse complement strand
AAAATTAAATAATTATTTGTAGACGCAGGATTCGACAAAAAAAATTAGATAAAGTCATTTTTCGTATTTTTCTGGCTGCAGGAGGCTGTAAAAAAAAACAATCAGACAATTTGGTGGACCGCGGGAAAAAATAGGAAAATTATAGAAAGAATGACCCATTTACATAATTGCATCAAAATAATTAACCAGGAAAAATAGGTTTCTTTATAAGCAGTGCCATACTGTACTCAGTCAAGGTTCAATGCTAGAATTGAAGGTAGGGCATATGGGACTCAAACTAGAATAAGCGAAGTGAGAACTTGATATGTTCCATAAACATGATGGTCTAGGTTTTTATTTTTTCTGATGTCAAACATCCTATAAGCAGGGGTGCCTACTCCCTCCTAGACTTCAGAGCTTATCCCCCCAATAGGGATGTGACATCGACGACTAAACATCGATGTTTTTGAACATTCATTTCAATAAAATAAGTTCTGTTCCAACAACGACTTCTGATTATCCAGAACTGCATGGAGCATGAGCAGTATAGGGTTTGGAAGGGGAAAAATCCTTATGCCTGCTCTGTACAGTTCCGGACAGGCAGTCAGAAGTGTTTGTTGGAACTAGTAATGCGACATCGATGTTTTAAAATAGCAATATTCTGTATTAAAATATTGATGCTTACAAAACATTGCCAAAAATACATCGATGTTTTTGAACATCCATTTCAGGAACATAAGGTCTGTTCCAACAACGACTTCTGATTATCCAAAACTGCAAGGAGCATGAGGAGTATAGAGTCTGGGAGTGGAAAAACATTTACGCATGCTCTCTACAGTTCCGGACGGTCAGAAGTTGTGGCAATTTTCAAATATAGTTTATATTATATATTTATTTTAAAATTTAGTAATAAGTAATACAAACCAATTTTTTTTTTATTAGAGATAAAGTCAAATTGACTCTTTTGGTAAGATTATTATAATTTTCATCTGAAAAAATCAAAGCAGTCATTGCGAAGCCAGTTATTTTACTTTCAATGTTCTAATTGAACGACCCATTTGTTTGGAGTAGGAATAAAATAGGCCCTAGCACTGTACCCTGTGGAATAGTAATATAAAAACAACTAGATACTTAAAAAATGTATTTATTAAATGTATTTTAGGCTGAATGAAAAACACAACAAATTGTTATTTACATGTGAATAAAAGAAAAAAATCATGAAATTGGTTGGTAGTTACAAAACTTTGAAAACTTGATGTAAAACATATTCATACAACTACCTCCACTCTCTTCTCCCAAATTTTCAAAGGCGCAGTTTGCACCATTACACCCTCGCTATAAGATAAAAAAAAAACTTCCAGTGGTTCGTTTTACTGTTGTTTTCTAAGCAGGAAAAATACGACCTATTATACTATTGAGAGTTATTTTTACTCATTATCCTATAAAGAGTTATTTTTACTTATTACCCATAAAGAGTTATTTAACCCATTATCCTATAAATGATTTTTTCTGAAATTTAGGATTCTCATTATTTTATTTCTTTTAGATACTTGAGTGCTGAAGGTTCTGAACACGAAGAAGATACCCTTCTTAGTGATAATTTCTTTTCGAAATTTATGGATGCAATGAGTTCTGGTGAAGAATAGAGAAGAGAGGAATTAGTGAGTTCAAGATACTCTCAGAAATGTAATAGAAGAGAATTAATTGATATAATTGATTCTGTGAGTTTTGAAATAAAGAGAGATATTATGTTTTAAACCAATTTATTGACAATCTCAATATCAAGGTCTTTTGTGTCCTCTATTATAACCTGCTTTATATGTTCTGGAAGTTTGATAGGTTCAAAACCCTCCTGCTCGAAAAATTCTCCTATCATATGAGGTGGTTGATCTTTGTTGAACAGGAGATATCGTGCTAGCCATTTTATTGGATTTTCTGGTCTAAAACAAAGTATATCGCCATTGATTAATACAATGTAAATAACAATAATTATTTAGGCCTTTTTTATTTATACATTTTCCTCACAAAAAATGTGACTGTTGAGGTCTTAGGTCCCTCACAATTGAGGATTTACTTTTAGGAACATATAAGAAATTTAAATATGTTGTTTCCTAAGGTTAATTCAGTGGGAAAACATAAAATACATAGTTATATTTATGCTGCTAACCCAAAAAGAAGCACAATATCTACATAAGAGCTGCCTGTAGCTTAGTAATTAAGACACAGTCTTACCAATTTGATGTCTATTGGTGGTGCCGGTTCGAATCCGGCCTGGGACGTTGACTTTTTTCATTGAGTGGTGGTCCCAATCAATAAAAAACTTTGACCCCCAATCATGGTTAGGCAGTATTGGTCTTGGCCGAAAAAAAAAAAATCTTTATATCATATCCTAAAAAAAAACTAAATTACAATTTTTCTGCAAGTGGCTTCAAACATATAAAAACTGCACCTGAAGGTGAATATAGGGGCTTCCGAGTCTATAATGGAGCCTTGCACTAGAAGAGCAACTATAGAAGCAATGAGCTTGCCATAGTCATCGAATGTGGTCTTGTTGAGAGATGATTACACACTTCAGTGTTTTTTTTATTAGAATTTATGTTTTAGAGTTGGCTATAGATAGTTCATTCTAAATTATTATTATTATTATATCCTATT
>NW_027115366.1:1440473-1442135 GCF_000696795.3 Halyomorpha halys | reverse complement strand
AAAAGAAATAGTTGCCGATCAATGTAAAAAAAAAACAAAAACAAACTATAAATGGATTGGTCTCACCATTTCGAAGCATTAGTCTATCAAAAATATTTCTCTGGCTCACAGGGCTTTATTAAGGAGGGGGCTAAAAGTAAATTATTTTGTCCTGCGAAATGTTTATCTCTAAATTTCACCTTTCACGTTCAAGTATAGTAAGCCCATTCATTAATATAAGGCCGACAGTATGTTCGATATAAGCCCTGGCAGAGCAAGTTTCCAAATCTATTTCTTCATTTCCTTCTTCTGCAATGTCTGAATCGCTCTGGAAGGTAAACCATTTTAATTTTTTGTCAAAGTCAGATACAATAGAAATTTAAATATTGGCTCATTTCATATGAACAGTTCGATTTTATTATTTCAGAAATTAAAAATGGGATTAGTGAACTTTTGTTGTTTACTACATTTGTATTTTACAGATTATAATGAGCCATAATTAATCCTCTGTTTGTTGTTATTATTTATTATCATTACAATTGATTGGGCATTGCTTAATACCCCCTTAAATATGACTATGGAATCTTGAAATGATATGGAAACCATATGGGTTTAATATAAGAAGATGAACAGGGTTGTGGTAAAAAAAGAACAAATAGTTTATAACTATTTTAAATAGTTTTTCTTGCAACTTGGCCTGCCGTGTGTCCAAGTTTAAATACATATGATATATACATATGTATATAGTTGACCATATAACTTAAATATAAGAAGATGGTCAGGGTTGCGGTCAAATAGAACAATGAGCTGTGTTACAAAGTTCTTCCACACTCACTTTATTTGCCAGACTCCAAAAGATTTCCATCTGTCACATTCAGAAATGTAGACAATTCCTTAAAGGTTAAATTGCTGAAAATCATTCACAGGTCAAAAACACATATTCATTTCTTCATAATTTTTCAGTTCTTAATTAAAAATCTGAAAACATGTTGGGGAAAATTTATAGAAAGTGAGGATAAATATTTTAAATAGAAATGTTGGGATTTCATAAAGTTGTTTTACTATATAATCTTTTCTGTGAAAACTGACATTTCATATGAAATGGCCCATATATTAGACAAAATAAAATTATTTTTTAAATATTGTTCTTCGTTTTTTTAATTTAATTTGTGGTTATAAATGAGGTGTAATAGAAAAGTTTATTATAATTAATTTTGATTTTCTGTTTTCAACATTTATGTTAAAATTCTCAGTGCCCATCATCAACCTGATATTGAGGCTGGTACTGTTTCTATTCTGGATGTTAAAAATCTTGTACCTATTCAATCCACGAAGGGGTTCATTACTTTGTGAAGAACTGTTTCTAAACCAACAGTTGTCCTGAGAAGTAATTCTGACACCAGATTCTCCCCCAATTAAAGGCTGTGCCCCAGAAGGTTCTCCCTAACCCCAAGGTCTATCCGCGGCTAATGTAACAATAAACATTTACCTGCTATAGGCAGCCTCAAAATCAAGCCCAGGAAATAAGAAGCTCAATAATCCTGGATGTCAACTTATTTAATTTCCTAGTATAAAGTCCTACATGTTAAAGCCCAAAATTTTGATTTCTGTTTAGGTTAATTTTTTTGGCAACTTTCCAAGTGACTTTTAATTTTGTTAGTTGTAAGTTTATGTTTATCCATT
>NW_027115366.1:1439125-1439579 GCF_000696795.3 Halyomorpha halys | reverse complement strand
CCTGTTATTTTACTCTTATGTTTTTCTTTTTTCCTTTTTGTAACTATAATGTTTGTATCTTATTTAGCCCTGACGAAGCCCTGCAACGTGGGGCGAAACGTTGGCTCAATAAAATAGTATAATTTTTACTATTTGAGTTTTTTTTTACCGCATCCGGACCATATTCCATTTATTTATTTTTATGTATTTGACTTATAAAAATATAAATTTATGAATGAGGAGATGGTTGGGGGTGCGGTCAATGAAACACAAATGAGTATGACTAACATATTTTAATGTGCCGACGTTTCGGCTAGAGTTTCTAGCCTTCCTTGCATTATATAACTTTAATTTTATTTCATTTCCTAAAGTAAGTTATTTTACCCGCTTTTTCAATTACCTATGTCTACATTTTATTTCCCGCTTCTCTCATCACTTAATTTTATTAATTCTATTTTGTAAAACTATTCATTGT
>NW_027115366.1:1436059-1438880 GCF_000696795.3 Halyomorpha halys | reverse complement strand
CTTATTTGTGTTTCATTGACCGCACCCCCAACCATCTTCTCCTCATTTATCATCCACGGTCAACTATCTCTCATAATTATAAATATAAATTTATATAAATATATTTTTTATGAACTATAGTTAAAGATACAACAATTGTTATACTTTTTATTTCTTAACTGAAATACAATAACAACATAGAAATATGCTTTTCTTGGGACACACCTCCTTATAGATACATCATAAAATTAGGTGAGATTATGCCAATTTTTATTTTTTTACTGTGTCATTATTTTATTTACAAGCGTATTATAATGGAATTAGTACAGAGATAGATTTGCATTTCAACTTTCTATTTCGAAGCAGTGTAGGTGATGATTGGTGGTTGTTTAAAGAAGTACCTTAAACATATTAAATGGCAGCTTAAAGTGCTGCCATCTAGTGGGAGGGAAAAGAGGTAGCTAAGTACCCACAGTGTCAGTGAGGACAAATACCTCTTGAACAGTGGACAAGTACCACAGATAAGAAAACACACGCTGTCTAGGGCAACTAGTAGTCCACTATTCCTCAGGATGAGCAAATAGTTTAATCAACCCAGCCAGGCAGGGAACAAAATCAGGATGGGAGAGCAGAAAACAGAACAAGAACTAATCATCAAGATCGATAGAAGCTCCATATCAGTAGTCAACCATCAAGTAAATGGTCATGTCATTCAAATATGTATTTAGCAATCAAAATTCAACTAACACTACTAATACTAAAATGAAACCACCTTTGGTTAAACATATTATTAAGTGTAATAATTCTACAATAATATAGGCATAAAACAATTTGGCCATGTTTTATCTATTTTAAACCACTAAATATAGTCCACTCCAGTAAAATCTAGAACCAGTATTTTTATATAAAAATTGAATCACTGCAACTTTTGATTCATCTCAGACTGCGGTGATTGATCAAGCACTTTTTTATTTTTTGCACAATCTTGCCAATAGAATGGGACAAGAGTATGCCGCCTTTTTCTCTTCTTTTACGATTAAGAAGTTAGCCCATTTTAAGATCTCATGGTTTGAAGATATTAGTTACTGAAGAATTGAAGATACAGAACAATATTAGTTAATTTTTGCTTCTTGTAAATGAAGAATTATTTATCAAAAATTAATAGTTTTTCTTAGACTGTATTCACAAGAAGGTACTGAAAAGGAACTGGTGAGTGATGATCATTACCAACTAGTTTACTTTGAGTCACTCTCTGTGTAATACAATGGGACTGCGCATACCGCGCTACTGGTTGTGGACTCGTTTGTGATTCACAGAAACCCGTTAGTAACCAGTCCCCTGGAAACTCGCTTGTCGGATCGCCGAGTGATTTCAGTTCCTAGTTTCTCGAAGAATAGTAACGAACAGATCAACCGGTTGCTGGTGGAGGAGGTTGAAGAATATCCAATTTTATATAATTTTCACCTTGCAGGCTATTGCTACCCAAGCTTTCTCCGTTTAATGCTTCAAACGTTTGAAGCATTAAACGGAGAAAGCTTGGGTAGCAGTCGGGAACGTCATAACCCTGTTTAGCAGAAATAAACAACCGCTTCTGAACATTGTTTTCGAGGTATGAGTGTACCCAAAACCTTACTTTTCTTCTCCTGAGATAATAATGATGGTTTCATCATTGCTCGAGTATTCCAAAAACATTTTCCACGGAGTCACTGGTCAGTAACCCGAGTTACCGTCTGGTTTAGTTCTTTTCCATTAGCTGCATGTGTAGAGGGCCTTCCTTATTAATTTTGATAATAAGTTTATTCCGAAATATTCTTAATTTCCTTTTAAGTCAGATGAGAACTTTATTGTTTTTGATTAAAAATTCCCTCTTTGTTTTTAGGGGTCTCGAAAATAAGTACGCATGGGCTCCAAATTGTCACACGATAATAAAGAAAAGATGACACAATCTTGTCACGAAGTGAGCTTATTTTAATAACATGGCACAATCTCACCTCACTTTACAATATTGTTTAACCTGTATGTTTTCAATAAGTCAAAGAAGGAATCATCTAACTAGGACCTTTAGTTCATAAATAAAAATAAAATATTTACTGAAGAGTCATTTATGCTTTCAACATTGTGGCGTTTAGAAGTAAATTCAGACACTTTAGCTTGAACTTCTTCGAGTACTTCTTGAATGTTTTCTTTGAGCATTCTGTCTTTATCAACTTCGCTCAACTGTTCTATTGTTCATAAAATAAAACGAAAAACAATTTGTTCAAAATCAGATTGTATTTTAGTATTTTCTTACATACTAATCTACTGAAAACCTGCTCGATTATTTCAGTTCATCATTAAGAGTAATATGCTTTAAGATAAAATTTTGAAATTATTTTCAATATGGTCTCAGCCCTGATGACCTGTTAACATATCTTATACATAGCTGCTATGTTGTTAAGTTAAGATAGACCTATTCGTTGAAACTAATAGCTGAAATTGTCATGGATATTATATTTATTTATCAATGGTCCATTCATGAATAAGGCTCGTTTCCATGGCAATTTTAGTTTCAACTGAAGCTAATTTATGCCCATCTCTGGACCTTTAGGAAGTGGCTTAGAACTTCCGAGGTAAACTAAAAGCTATATGTTAATAAATTACAAAGATGCCATTGTTCTATTCGTTGACATTATTCCTTATCAGAGGAATTTATTATAGGAGATCGAAATTGTTCTTATTAATTTTTTTGATATTAAACTCCTTTAAGCCAAATTCTTTTTTTTTTTTTTTTATTTTATTTATTTGTTGATATTTACAACTGTATAAAAAAATACAACCAGTAAATTTGATCATAATGATATGA
>NW_027115366.1:1434557-1435554 GCF_000696795.3 Halyomorpha halys | reverse complement strand
AGTTTCCTGTCTTTTCAGTCTTGTGTGAGGATTCCAGGTTAGTCGTTTGTCAAGATGTAGTCCAAAATAACGAATCTGTTCTACAGGGGTAAGAGCAAGTGGAAAAATAGATTGGAAAAAGTTTTTAAATTTGTTACTGAAATGGATGTTCAAAAACATGGATGAATTTTAGGCGATGTTTTGTAAACATTGATACTTTAATGTTTAATATCGATATTTTGTTGTCGATGTCACATTTCTAATTTATCTTGGTCGCCATTTTGTAATCATAGTGTGATAGTTGAATTCATCTTTTGTTATTTCAAGAGAGGAGACATTTTCTTTGATGGGATTAAATTTATGAAAAATAAAATTAAGTTGACCGTACCTTGACTGCTTGGGGATACATTTGAATGACTACTTATTTCATATTTTAATCCAGTATCTGCAGGCGTCATTTTTCTCATTCTTTTCTAATACAGCGATTGATAAAACGTAAATCTTGAATCTAACATATGATAATCTAAATAACGGAAAAATGATTTAAAATATGATTTTTACTAAATCGTAATTACTTTTTGTTTTTTTCTGTCTTGAACTAGGGATGGGATATCGATATCCAGTAACCGATATAGAAAATATCGAAACTAACATGTATTTATGAAAATATGAAAGTAATATGTATGGTATATCGATATAGAAAATATCGAAATTAATATGTATTTATCAAAATAAAATATCGATATTCCATTTTTAAATTTTCTATACAATTTCCCAGTCTTTTAATACAAAATATCGATATTCCATTTTTAAATTTTCTATACAATTTCTCAGTCTTTTTAAACAAAATATCGATATTTTGATAAATAATATCGGAATATTGTTGTTTATATTCCATATCGATATAAATATGTAATTATCAAAATAAAATATTGATATTCCTCTTTTACTCAACAGACGATTCAGCCAACTATACCGACTGCTCAGCCGGACCTCTCATCTCTCACTAGAAAACAAA
>NW_027115366.1:1419501-1433452 GCF_000696795.3 Halyomorpha halys | reverse complement strand
TGATTATGTTCATCTTGTCTATTGTTTTGTTTGTATATATTTTAAGAGAGTTTTATTTTATTTTATTTCATTCTTTTTATTTTTTTCCTTATTTATTTGATTTTTTTTATTTTAGTATGTATGAGATCATTCATCAATATTACCTATTGCCCACAACTGTGTGGCAGATTGTAATATCTATCAATATAAACTAAAAAGATATTCCTCTTTTAATATCTCTATATAATATTTTAAAGAAAATATCGATATTTTGCTAAAAAAATATCGGTATATTGTTGCTTATATTCCATATCGATATTCCAACAATAAAAAAAAACGAAAGAAATATGTATTAATTAATCATTAATAAGATTTTATAAATATTATTACTTTAATTCGTTAAATGTTCGATATCGATATTTTAGTATAGTATTGCTAATGATATTTTTCTTTCGATATCCCATCCCTATCTTGAACTAGATTTTGGCACCTAGTTGCTACTAAAGTTGTTCCAAAATCTATCAATTTCTCCACAACAGATTGTCCAATGTAAGCTAAGAGTTCAGAGGGGTTATAAGTAATATAAGATACAATTATCCCTTAAATTACTAGGGTTATTCATGATCTTTAGTTTAACATGTTAAAGCCTGTTAAATGAAGAAATATTTCCTTATTTTACCATGTTAAAACGATATAACACTTAACATGGTTGAGAGTCTGTTAAATGGAGAATGACATGACGAAACAGACCAGCTCAGCTAGCTTGTCAGGACAGTATTATTATCATGATAGTAATGTCACACTATCATAAGCTGTGGGAGTTGTTAATTTGATTTTAGTTACATAATGTTGGAGGAAGGCATAAAGAAAAATCTTCATTTAATTTTCTCTTTTAATGTTTATTGGTTTAATTATTGTATATAATTTGGAAATTAGCTACAAGGGGTAAGGAATCTCTTGGAACTATGACTTGAGGGCCCAGTATCCTATTTGTGAATCTTTGAATAATGGACATTGTATTCCAAAACTTCCATAGAATACATAACATTATATTATATATGTCTATAATCAACAGGGATAAGTGAAACGGATAGATAAAAAAAATTAAATTCTCAATGAAAATAATTTCTTTAATCAAAAATAAAAAATGTAATAATAAAGAAATAAACAGGTGTTTTCCATGGATCATTAAATAGAAATTTATGATAATTTCCTTATCATTTAAGGCATCATATTTTATTTCATATTTCTCAAATTTCTTTAAGATTTGTCTTCTATTCCCGATTTAATAACATCTGTCTTCATAAGTTATAGTTGAAATCTCAGGAACTATTACCATTGACATAATGAATAGGTTGAAAATGACAAATGGAAGTGTCACACTGCTATAAAAATTAATCTAAGATATATTATTTACATTATTATATGTACTAATTAAACATTAATTTCCAACCATGCAGAAGGGTATGAAAAATATTATAATTTCCTAATGATCGAAGGCGCAATCTTTCTTATTAAATTAGAAGCAGAAAGCTTCACTTTTTGTTGAATGAAGAACTTCAGTATAACAAAAAAGTTCCAATATTCCATTCATACAACACACTGTAATTATATTACTCTTAAATATAGAAAAAAGTAAAACATTTATTTTTATTTTTTATTAAATATATTTTACAAGTCAACTGGGAAGTGCACTAAGCGTTGTATTTAAAAATTGACCAAATAATTGCGCAAGGCCATCTGGAGTTTCCTTTGGCGAGGGAGGATGAAGTTTGGCATAATTAAGAAACTGTCTTCGATATCGAGCGAGTTGGGCTGGCGAGCATGAACCGGAGATATTTTCTAAAACAATTCCTCCATGGCATGGTAGTTTAATAGTTCCTTCTGCACCACATTTCTTGGCAGAAATTATTTCCTAAAAATTATAAATAAAATAAAAATAATACTACTTAATAATAAATAGAATTATTAGTGATACTTAATATAATTCATTTCATCAGAGAACAATAACACTTACTGCAACAATAGCTTGCGTTATTTTATCAAGTTCATTTAAGAAATTAGCAGAACTTAAAGGAGCCTGAAATCACAAAGAAAAGCTATATTAGGGTTGTCTACATCTCGGTATTAGTAATATTATATGTGAAAGATATTAATCTAATAAAAATTTGCTGATGTGAACAACTGGAAACAAAAAAAATATATATAATCAGTAGATATTACTTTGCAGAGAAAACGCCTCGAAATACATAAATGAGGGACTTGGTCTTAATCCATGTTTTTTATTTAATGACCCCCTTCCTGGTCATTTCTGATAAATAAGGAGTTGCATACAGAGTACCACTCCATTCTAACCATGAGGCGTTAGAATAGGACCGTGGGACCTCCACAGAAACAAAAGTCGACCCCTGAGGCTGGATTAGAACCGGTGCCACTGCAATTCCCAGGTTGCAAAGCACCTCCACTCCCTTAGATATAAATAGCCCAGCCGAGACCGGAGTATTTATGGTGAATTGGAGCTCTTAGTATCACCAGCTTTATTTAAGGATGATTATGTAGCAGCCCCCTGCTATCTATTGGCCCCCAAGTAAATTAAAACTCATAGGAGCTGCTGAGTAACAGCTCACAGCCAAGACCCGTTACAGTCTAACCTGGTGGCCATGATGTAAATCACAAAAAATCATATTATACTAGTCTGTGTTAATTTGTTGTTTTGTTTTATTTTATTTTTTTATTTTAGTATGTATGAGATCATTTATCAATATTACCTATTGCCCACAACTGTGTGGCAGATTGTAATATCTATCAATAAATAAATCTATCAATTACAAAAAATTTGTTGTAAATACTTAAGAATTAAGATTGTATAAATATGTAATATATTGTTACACATAATATAGAGAAAGTATTGTTTTAATGAAAAAAAAAAAACTAAATAAGTTTTGTGATACTTATCCACTTTAAACTAGTCTCTTAATCATCGCAGTGACTCTATGGTTTTTTCATGCTTAGAGATATCACTAACCAAGATTCCACTTCAATGATCAATGCAAACTGGATTCACCACTTTAAAGGAGACAGTGAAAGAACACACTAATAGTGAATCAGATAATTCTACCAGTCAAAGTTGTAAATATCAATAAATAATATTTAGATCAAAATTTAATTTTGGCAGTAGATTGTAAGAGACAAAATATAAGATTCATACTGGAAGCTATAACTATTCTTATCCAATATGGAATGGTAAGCAATCCCATCGTCAGTCCCAGAGGGTTCTTTTTCAAGAGACAGCTGTGAGAATATTTATTACTATGACAAAATATGAATTTTCACAAGTAATTTAGGATTTTTAATAGAAAGATTTTTTTTATAGCATTTTTTCTTTAAAACTTTGACCATGGTTAATAACACAATATTGTCAAGCTGTGGTGGCATGGGAGCACTTATAAGCTATAAACGATAAGCTATCGTCAAGGGAGGTCACTTTTCTAGTTTGAATTTGAAGTGACAGAGAGAGCTCTAGCACCTATCTTTCACCTTGAATTGTCTCGAAACGTGTTTACTTCTGTCCTAATTTCCACTATCTACGATTGTTCTGGCTTCTGTCCCCTTTAAGCATTTCTACACTCCAAAAAATTTGTTTTACTAACGAGTTTATTTTTTTAGGTAATTAAATTTATGAATTTCATAAATGTTTTACTGAAAATGTTGTGATTTACAATATACTTTCTAGAGTAATTGTAATCACTCATTGTTCAGTAATTGAGTTAAAAAAACCTGCAAAACATTCATAAACAAGTATTTAAACTTCATTTGGCTAAATATTTTATTTTATGCATTATATAGTGTCTATTTAAATTAAAAGAAAAGGAAATAACAACAAATGAAAAATCATGGTTTTCCAGGGGAGCCCCTATGGTCAAAGTGCTAAGTAGTTTGTACAGGAAGACAAATATGATGAGGTATGAATATCGACAATATTAAACTGAAATAAAAATTCGAACAAATAATATACAACATAAACTGTATTAGGTTCACTAGATGTGTTAAATACTAAATTTGGATTATACAAGGTTAGCCTATACACATAACTAAGTGCATTTGATTAATTTAATAACATCTGAAATTTAGGTTGAAAAACAAAAGAATCTAACACTAAAAAAAAAAAATGGATAAATATAACACAAAATAACTTTGCTATTAATAGAATAATTTAGAATTATTTTTTTCTGGTGGAGAACCACTTTTAGAAATGTTTGCTTCATAATAATCATGGTGATCTACTGCCACGAACCAATGCAAGCTTTTTATTTTTAAGTTACTGCTCAGTTTTAATGGGTCGTAGTGATGTAGTACAGGAAAAAGCCTTCCTCAATAGACAATATATCTAACACAAAAGGAGTATGTCAAATCAGACTGGTAGTTTTTGAGATTAGCACGTTCAAGCAAAACTCTTTAGCTTTGAATAATTGTATAAATTAAAAAGCTTATAAATAACCTTATATCTCTTGATCATATTAAACAAATCAATCTCTAATGATTCAACCCAATAGTCAGTAAAATATATTTTATTGTAAGTATAAAAATATGTATGTTTAATTTACCAAATATAAAAAAAAAACTTTAACTATATCAAAACTTATGATTGAGATTTACCTGACTAGTGAAGTAATAAAGAAGATGATGCTTGGAAATATAGCTACAAACTAAATATAGTAAACAGTAACGTCACATTAAACAGTGAATATCAATTATTTTTTGTTGTATATCAAACAACATACCAAGAACCTACTTTATTTCAGAATTTATAAGTGAAATAACTTAAATACAAAACAAAAATGTATGGTACACAGAATACAATATCTAACTTACACTTTGTGTAGACTGGTTGGGTGGAGGTGGCTTCCTTAAAAACAATGCTTGATAAATTTCATTACCAGGTAAACTCTCATGTGGTTGCAAGCAAAATATTGGTGAATCCCATCGATTTCGAGAATCAGGAATTTCATAACGTAAATGAAGAGCATCAAAACATTCCTTTGAATACCTTTCCTCTTCGGGCCTGCTTAAGTTCCATTCCCATGCTTCCTCTTTTGTACATATAGTCTCAACGGTCACTTGAGTGGAACCACTATTTTTCGAGGCACAATACAGTTCATACCTGTAACCTACAAATTTATGTAGATTATTTTTTTTAAATGACTAATGAAAATGAACAATTCTTACCTTTAATATAGTTCCCAGCATCCAAGATCACAACATTATCTGGAGTTAATAATCTTATGGCTTCTGATTTCAGAATGCCTCTGGTCACTTTTTCCTTCTGAGGATCTAAATTATGTTCAGAATTAATCGAATGAAAAAATTATTAATGCATAAACGAAGAAAAACAAATTACCAGAAAATATTGTGTTCTTCTGAAGTTCTTTATTACGTATTATGTCATTCTCTGAAACTATATGAACTTTAACTTTATTGACATCTTGCAAAAATTCCTTAATCTGATTTGCCCTGGTAGTTTTTCCCGTAGAAGGTAATCCAGCAATTATTACAAGCGGCATAGTAAACGTCCCATAAAATTAGATTTAAAAAAAAAATTATTTCTGACTACATAAACAGTACTCGTGAGGATAACAGATGGGGAGGTAATAACAAGTCTGTGAAGACAAATAGCTACGAACTTCACTTTGTATCATTTGTTATCTTTGAAAAAAAAAACCCATTCACATGTTAACCTTAAGTAGTTTAGTGTCCAAATTAAACAATTTAACTTGTCTTTTTTTGTACGAAGCATCCAGAAACAGCATGAGGATAAATTTACTTTATCAATATGTCTATTAAAGTAATATATACATATTTTAGAAACACTAATTTAAACGAGTGTATTGAATTATAAATTTATTAATACAATTTTTAGCAACCAACTTTACATAAACGTCTAAATGATTTAGAAAATGAATTGAAAGACCTTCACGAAAGCATATTGAAAAAACGTTTCCCTTTTCATCGGAATAATTTGATAGTTCAGACCAAAGGAAATGCCAAAAAGGTAATTAATGATATCCAATAATTATGAATTATGAGTCCCGTTTAAGCTAGTAAATGGTTATCAGGTTAAAAAGAAACAAGCTCTAGTTTTGGCTGACACAAATACAGTGAGTCATAACACAGAAAACTGGATTAAGGTCGACGATGTCAATAAAATTCTTACGCATGGTAATGTAACGTTTTAGTTTTACCTATTAAAACAATTCTTACAGAAAAACAATACTAAGTAATCATTTTTGTTCAAAGAAAAAGATGTATTTTGCACAACGACAAGTTTGACAGATGTCACTAGCTTGTCTTCTTCAGGTCGTGATAAAGTGTTTCGTTCATTCCCAAAAGTAAGTATTCAGCTTTGACTTCCAATTTGAAATTTTATGTATTAGTTATATTTCTTAAAATGGTCTTTGTACAGCCGTGTAAACGAATGGTCTCTTACAATACAATGGCTTAACCTTCCATTATATTAAAGCATCTTAAGATTCCTCATACCTGATCAAATTTTTACGCAATTCTTCGGGTAGGTCAACATTCTTCGAAACGAAACCTGTGATAACAACAATTCGTAGGACCAACTTCAGTCCATTCCCGACTGATATTTGAACCTTAAAAATTCCATTTATTTAAAGTACCATAAGCCAGTTACAGAAATACATATCTCAACCTCCTTCACCAAATCTAGTGGTGAAAAGATAGGATGATAAAACATGAGTTTTGGAAACATTATATGAATTTTCATTCTGAACGCATCGTTATACAAATCATAGCGATTTTATTAAATTGTAACTAATGTTGAGGTTAGGTCTTGACCATCTTCAGAATGGTTTGTCATTCGTTTCTGTCCGAGGTTACGGACTAACATCCTATACTAATTTGAGTGACAGGTCTTTTACAATAGCAGCCAATGCAACTTAGTTCTTCACCTATTTCATGATTTTGTTTAAGCTTTCGTTGAGTATATTTTAGAGACTCCTTTGGGTTTGTTATGAAATTTCCTATCTACCATAGTTCACCTCTTTTATGGTTGAGGTTATTTAGAAATAACTATTAGAAATAAATAATTACAGAACCCCCAAATCCCTGATTCTGATTCACAACTCATCAAAATTTGAACTCTAACTGACGAGAATTCGGTACTGTTTAAGATATTTCGATGTGTTGCTGAAGTCTCCTTACGCATCATTTATCATTATTGAGTAGGTGATGTATCAAATTTGTTCAATATATTTACCCATTACGGTATATATTGTAACAAAAAAATAGATGACAATTTTTAAAGCTCTTTAGATATTATTGAATGAGGCACAATATTACTGGCTGTGCAAGGGGTTAATGAAAGAATTTAATTTATTTTTGGTAACCTGCGGTGTGGAGTGTACATTATGATAATATCAAATATCGATTAAAACTTTTTAGTTAGTTCTGAAGTGGTTCCACAAATTGGCAGGACTAGAGGACGGGCAAACGAGGCACCCGGTTCGAATTCAGCCATGGAGTTTTTATAGGTTAGGTTTGTAATCTATATGATGACGGTATTGGAATGAAGCTAAAGTTGGCAAACATTATTCCTCAAATAAAAACTAATTAGCAACTAGCATCCAGTACATGCTGCTCAGTAGATGTTTGTGGTGTGTTGTGAGTCAGATGTGTGTATTTATGAATATTACCGAAGTAATCAATCAGTATTTGTTATATGAATGAAAAATCCACCTTTATCATGTTGAAATACATTTGTTAAATAATTATTTTTATCCACAGGATGATTTTTTCCACAATCTTCAAGGGTTACAAGTTGCACATCAAATACCTAAGAAGAGATCTGTAAGATCTTGTTTACATTATATACTTTCTATGATGTAATTATTTCTTTTATTTTCATGCATCTATATTTTCCAGAAATTCGTTCTCAACAGAAATCAAGGGAATGGGCATCTCAACAAAACACTTGGTATCTTAAAAATGAAAGTGAGCTCCTGTATTTGTATTTATTTTTTCTTTATATAGTTTTATTTTTATTTTACTAAGAGAGCTACAGTAAATGTTTACAATGTTTTATTATTTCCTATTTTTTTTAATACGTTGAAAAAAAAATGTACAATTACAATCCATGAATATTAGGTTAACCTTGGAAGGAAGTACGGTTTCTAAACCATAAATTGTGTAAAAGAGTTGATTTGGTAAAGATCAGGTTGAACCTTAAAAACGCCATAGGGTAATGCATGCAAAGAAATCTTTATTGATTCTAGTCATACATTTAGGTAAAAATCAATATAATAAATGAAAATACATAAGTTAAGTTAAAGTATTTACACGATTGTTACAAATAAAGTGTCACGATAATTTGGCTGTATACTATATTGGTTGACGTTTTGGCAACTAAGTCACGCCTCGGTGCAGCTCTAAAGTAATTATTCGGTGACCAGCAGAATGTAGCCGTATTGCTATAATGGTATCTTCATTTCCTCCCGTCATAACTTTCATCTTCATCGCTTTCCACCAGACAGCAATACCCAGGCTTGTTCAAATACTGTATTATATTGATTTGTTGTAACTAATTTAATGTAAAAACCATGTTAGTTTTATAATAATTTAAATTTATTATTTTATAAATAAATGTAAACAAAGAATACTCTGAATCACTATAAAGTAATTTCTTACAAGCCATGCTTCTCACTGACCTTTGCATTCTTAGCGGGATCATTACTCCTGAGTTACCGGTGAACCGGTTCCCTTTTGGGACATGGCAAATAAGTACATATAGATTCAGAATATTCTTCCAACCTTTTGATTTTGACCAACTGATGTGCCTTATTTAACCCTAGTTTGTAATGGTCACCTCTTTCCTACATCTATCGTAAGGATCTGCGGCTTGTATGGAGTCAGGACTTACATTCCCCTTCGTGACTGAAAAATCATACCCTGCAGAACGAAGTTTCCTTTCTTCAAGGACCTGCGACTCGTATCCAGTCAGAACTTGTATACCTCTTCTCGACTGCTGATTCCATCCTTCGAGGTCTTACGATGCACCCGTAAGACTCATCCTGTCCATTCATTTCCTAACCAGCTACGTAATCTGTTTGAGTACGCTTTGTGGAAGCCTTCTGGTATAGTGTACCTCACATTGTCAATTGTAGTCAGACTATCTAACATAATCTCCTTAACAAGCATTTTAATAAACCCAAGAGGTCTAAATTGTATAAAACATTGTATACATTTGTGTTTATAAAAATAAATCTAAATATTTCATAATTGTTAAATTAACAGTAAAAAAATAAGAATTTAACTATATTTTTCAGCCACAGAAACTGGTAAAAAGAGCAAGTTCTGAAGTAATAGATAATGCTTTTTTGCCGCATGTTGCTGTAAGTAGCGTTTAAATTATTCAGTTTAAGTATTGACTTTTAATTAGACCAATAATACCTACTTTTCATTTTCTCCTCCGGACCAGTCCATGATAAACATACGTCAGATGATGTATAGCCAGTCCATGATAAACATTTCTCAGACTTCTGTTGGCTTTTCCTTAATTAATTTAAAGAGTCTAAGAATATTCTTTATAATTATTTAAATAATATATTTACAAGTGCAGTAATATAATATTATGCGTTGTAAACGAGAACCATTATTCTGTTACTGTAGCGGTGAGTAAACCCTGTGGGTTCAGGAGCTCTTCGTGTTCCACCTTGCCTCATAAAACCCTCAGAAAAATCTGGCGGTCAAGCGTGATTCTGTCCAAATCACCTCCTTGCAAAACCGTTGTTCTAGTAACAGTAATCTTTTTACAGCAATGAGCACCTCTGACCCTCCATAGGTGGTAGCGGTACAAATTTATTTATAAACGAGAATATCGAAATATTTACAATCAATTGTAGGAAGATAGTCAGGGTGACGGTCAATAAAGGTTTCAAAATAGTAACAAAAATTATTTATTGTTAACCAACGTTTCGCCCCACTTTACTGGGCTGATAAGAGTGACTTTCTGATGACAACTGACATCAGTTGGCATCAGAACATTGATTTCCCTTTGGCTCAACAGACCTTCTAGATCTTTGGCCATCTGAACTGCTGCCTGACTTTGGGATTGCATGCTGCTCTTTCACATCTCTGTTGATTCTGTCTATCCACCTGGTTTTTGGCCTCCCACATGATCTCTTGTAAACTATACTGGCATTCATTGTTGTGTAGAGGCTTCCTGATGGATTGCTTCAAGCCAAATATCCTGCCCATCTTAACCTCCTTGTCTTCATATTATGAGATATTGACTGAGCAGACTCTGCAAGCAGTTCTCTGTTAGTTCTCCTCCATGTGTTAAGGCTCTGATCCCAGATCACTCCTGTAATTTTATGGAGGTATTCTGTTCCATCTCTTGAATCTGGTTTCTAGGCTACTTGTTAGAGCCCAGGTATGGTAGCTGTATATCAGAGCTGGCTTTATCAAGTATTTCTACTGATTAAATTTTAGTAAATGTTTAATTCTATTTTGAAAGTAACACGATTAATAAACACTATGGAGTTATTATTGTTTGTTTATTGAAAACCAGAATGGATAAGAACACATACTGTGTCACTCAGTGTTGCAAGTGGAGCAGTCCAAAAATTGACTTTCTAATACCATTCTTTTCCTAGCCTGTTATAATTGTCCATCATATAAATATCACCATTATAATTGCATTCGTATGTTTTATTTCTTTTAGAAGAAAGCAACACCCAAAAACGTAACTGTGGATGAAGAAACGGAGGATCAAAAGCTAGATCTCAAGTTCCTTAAAGAACGTATTGATAATGTTAAAAAGGTATTTTTTTACTTTGTAGAAATATTAGTTCAGTATTGATTCCATGATTATCCAAAATGAGACTGTAGATCAATAAAAAGTATACTAACAAAAAGGATACTTTAGCAACTTTGTGGTTTGTAAAGTATAAAATTGGTTTGGAGATAGCTTATCTCACAGGTGGTGACGCATTATATTAACACAAATTCCAGTGTAATAATATTTGTAATAAAAATGAGAGTTTTACCATTTTACTGCCCTTTTTTTGTAGCAATTATGCTGGACTAATATATGTGGATGTAAAACTGAATTTTAGGCTCCTGAAATAAAAAAAAATTCAAAATTACCTGTTTTGCAACTCTCAAACCTTTTTTCCACATGCACTTAGTGAAAATCTGCCATGCTTATGAATAAGAAAAATCCTTCAAGGTGCTAAGAAAATATTAATATTAAATTTGTCCTATTTAAAAGTTAAATAAAGTAATTTCTCAAAACATTTATATTTTTACTTAAATAATAGACTATTATTACAATGATGATGAAGAATATGTGTAAAGTCTTAGATTAGGTGTGGCCTGGTTGGAGATGGGTGGATTTCTAACTTCTGGTTCAACAATTTAAATAATCTTCTTTAAAGTGAGGACCTGATCCTTTAATAATTTGTGATAAAATCTGGTGGTCAAGAGTAATTAGTAGCAATTGACTACTAATGAAAAGTTCTGCTGGATACCTAATTTTTTTTTATTACATTTTCAACATATTTTATCAAATTCAATTTGTTTTTCCGTCTTTTAATGTAATGTTATTTTGATGTCTAGAAATTGAGAGATGAACGGGCTCAGAGAGAAATAGCTGAACGAGCAATTTCTGGATATCGTAAGAGATTAGCCATTTTAGAAGGACAAGTTATAAAAACAGAAGGACAAGTAAATATTCTTCAATTGTTATAAGAAGTGATAATAATTTTATTTTAGTCATATTTACATTGTTGATAAAAAATAAAAAAAAGTTAAATAATAAGTACTACGTTTTATACATTTGAATTCTTTTGGAGATAGACCCAAATAATATTAATACAGTAAAATCAAATAATACTATTGGTAGTAGTTAATTTAGTGTCCCTGAAGAGAGCCAGGTGCTTAAGTAGGCCTAAGACATTTGGAACCTCATTTTTTATTTCTGAAAAATAAATAGCCATTTTTTATACTTAAATAGACACCATTATTAAGCAAGAGGCATTTGGGTTGTGGAATTTAGGGAGGGTTTTATAAACAAACACAAAAAGTGTATGTTTCTGTTAATAGATGCCACAACATGCCTGTTTCTTTGTTCCCAGCTGTGTCATAGTGTCACCATCTAGTGTTTTATTTACAAATTAAATGATAAACTTATTTTCTACAACAATTTGGAACTCCTTTTTTATTTCTGAAAAATAAATAGTCATTTTTCATACTTATATAAACATCATTATTAAGTTTAAATATATTATAAATTAACCAAAAACATTAATATTTTTTTTTAAACTAGATTTTTAAATATCTTTTTTTTTTTTTTAGAAACAGTTCAGTTATTTCATTCTGTCCTATCTCTAACTAACTAAACTCAAGGCTTAATTAATTATGGTAAAAGCGAATCTTGTATCTGAAATGATACTGATCAAAATGATTTTATAAGAATTTATTCTTGTATAATTAATGGACTTAATAATTTTGAATAATATCTCTTAAACAAATTATACTGATGTAATACCTGAGATTCATAAAATTATTGGGTCATTAATTAAATAAAAAAATTGGCTTTCTTTCTATATTAGTATATAAGATATGTAATTTATTAATTTTATCTTCCATAATTATAATTTTAATTATTACCTAAATTCTAATAAGATAATGATAGTACTTTATTCAATATATTTTAACTAAAAATTCTTGTTTATGACCATGTACAGGAAAGTCAACTAATCCCACAAGAAACAAAGGAAAATAAAGTTCCTCTTGCAGATTTAATAGTTTCAATACAAAAGGTAATAAATTGTCAAACATTTTTCTAAATAAAAATAAAATCGCAGCTATATTTAACAACCATTAAAACTTATTTGAATGATGTATGACTAGTAGCAAATAAAAGAAGAATACAGCATCAACAATAATTCTGATAAGGGTCTTGAAGAGGAAACAGGAAAAACTTTAGCTTCATTAGAAAAAGTAAGCATTTTGTTGTTATTATTTTTTTTTTAAGCTTCTTTAATTTTATATCTACTTTAAAAAAAAAATACATAAGGACCAATAAAAGAAGAGTTTGCTCATCCCTTAATATAATAACAAATACAATTTATATTGGAAGATTAATGGTTGATTATATCTAGGAAGATAGTCCGAGTGGCGGTCAATGAAGGTATAAAGTGGTGAAAAAACAATTTATTGCTAACCAACTTTTCATCCCACTTTGCAGGGCTAAATGAGAACAAGATACAAACATCATAATATGACAAAAAAATTAAAATAACAAAAGTAAAACATTATATAAAAAAATAATGTAAACAATTTATTGTCATATATTGTAATAATTTTATATATTATTTAAAATAAATTAAAATGAATCTTTGCTCATTTTATAACTTTTTTCAATTATTAAAGATAATTTGGGTTCAAATTAAGAACTTTAATACTAAATAGATAATTGAATTTTATTATATAAAAAGACTCTTAATCTCAGGGCGTGTTGTTGCTAGGCAATCAGAAACAGGCAATAATTACAATTAATTAAATTAATATCTATTTTACAAATGTATTTAAATTTAGTTATAACAAAACTAACCAAGTTCACAATCTTCTTTTGATGATCCTTGGTATCTTCTTTTTTCTATTGTTCTGTCCTATCGTCCAAAATGGCTTCCTACTCTTGCTGGACAGAAATTCTTGAGGACCTCCTCATCCTGAAGACATCCTTTCACTTGCGCGCCCAAACAACGAATGCTCCCTCCAAAACGAAAACCTGCCTCGAGGTTACATGTAAACATCGATTGTCGCACAACAGTTAGGGATTTTTGCAAATGATTTACTTTCTGAATATTATTCTTTAGCACTATTTCTTGACTTCTATTTTTTCTTAAATTTACTGTATTTTCAATTATGATGGGAAGAGTTAAAATAGCTT